>NC_035434.2:106722914-107030414 GCF_002127325.2 Helianthus annuus | reverse complement strand
TAAGAATAAAATAGATGTTTTTATTAAATAAAATAGGATTTATTCCTATGAAATGTGTGTACTGAAAACTTGGGTTTTACCCATGTGTTTAATATGTGGTGGTTTACTCTGATAACATATTTCCTAACTACGGTCCTGATGAAAAATTCCGCCGCCAAATTAATTAACAACGCGATACCACCGAAACTGGCTCGCGGCCGCCCGTTCCTGGGAATCAGGGATCGGGGGCTGTGACATCATCAACTGCGAATTCAGGAACAAGACACCCCAAAACCGCTTTTCGTACCCAGTATGGCCATTACGAATTCGTGGTCATGCCTTTTAGCCTCACAAACGCACCCGCGGTCTTCATGGATTTAAGAACCGTGTGTGTAAACCCTTTCTCGATCACTTCGTTATCGTGTTTATCGATGATATCCTTATCTACTCGAAGTTGAGACCCAAACACGCGCACCATCTTCATTTAGTTCTCGAGCTCCTCCAAGGGAATCGCCTCTATGCCAAGTTCTCCAAGTGTGAATTTTGGCTTGAGGAGGTTCAATTCCTCAGTCAAATCATCAACAGTCAAGGTATTCAAGTCGATCCCGCAAAGATTAAAGTAACTAAGAGTTGGCTTACACCGAAAACCCCGTCCGAAGTTCGTTCTTTTCTCGGATTGGCGGGTTATTACCGTCGATTTATCGTTGATTTCTCTAAAATCGTCGTTCCTCTCACCTCTCTAACGCATAAAGACAAGACTTTTGTTTGGGGAACTGAATAGCAGGATGCCTTTCGTACTCTCAAGCGTATGCTTTGCAACGCTCCCGTACTCGCGCTACCCAATGGAAACAACGACTTTGTTGTTTATTGTGATGCCTCTAACCTTGGTCTTGGTTGTGTCCTTATGAAATGAGACAAGGTTATCGCATACGCGTCTCGCCAACTCAAAGTCCACGAGAAGAACTACACAGCCCACGATCTTGAACTCGGTGCAGTTGTTTTTGCGTTGAAGATTTGGTGACACTACCTTTATGGTACTAAGTGTACGGTCTTCACCAACCATAAGTGTAACAACCCGTGTTACGAAAGTCAATGTCAAAGTTAAAGGAAGAAAAGATTGCTAATTGTGATCTGTCACTCCTTGCTTAACTATTAATTTGACTTTCTTTGACTTGTAATCGAATCTTTTATTTATTTGCTTTAGTTGTATCATGTGGAGTATCTATTAATAATCGAGGTTTAATCGATATTTATCGCATGTTTTATCGCTAATCGCATCGCATTCGCAACTTTGATGGATAGGTTCTGTATATTGTTTTACGTGTGTGTGTGCTATTTATGTGTTACTTGTGCATGTTTACTTTATGTTGTGGTGATTAATCGAAACGCAATCGCAACTCTATCGCAACGCAACTTAATCGCAAATGCTAAACGCAAGTATTTAGGATGATTGTATGTTAGATATAATATTTGTGTGATTAGTATTAATCTATCGCATCGCATAATCGACACCCGCTTAAACGCATCCCAACGCTCAACACGTGAAATGAAACGCCGAAACTCAACTCGTCGGACCACTTCGATCGAATAGCCAATCAATCGAATGGCCGTCCGATCGGATTGCCATCCGACACTTGCAAGCTCTACTTCCTGCTCCTCTAGGCCAACAAGTGGATCCTGCACCCGCGATCCACGCTAGAGCTTGATTTGCATGTGGTGATCCCAACCACTTCGCAAACATGTGCCCCAATCGAGTGGTGAAGCAAGAGCCGCAACAGCAGCAGCCCCAGCAACAGCAGCAGCCTCAACAGCAACAACAGCCAGCAGCCCGCGGCCATGCCTTCAACATCAACGCACGCTAGGCTCAAGCAGACAACAATGTGGTTAATGGTACGTTCCTTGTGAATGGTATATATACTTTGTGTTTATTTGATACTGGAGCCGATAACTGTTTTGTATCGTTTGAATTCGAAAAGATCCTTAATCGTAAGCGCGCCCATCTCCCCTCGACGTTCGATGTTGAAGTTGCCACCGGAAGAACCGTCGCGGTCAATTCTGTTCTTCGTGATTGTACTCTTGAACTCAACAATCACATCTTTCCTATCGATCTTATTCTGATGCAGCTCGGTAGTTTTGACATCATAGTAGGCATGGATTTTCTTCGTAAAAATCGTGCTGAACTTGTTTGTTTCGATATGACGATTCGCTTCTCGCTAGCTAATGGTGATCAACTTCGTGTGTATGGAGAAACTCCTGCAAAAGGTCTCAAACTCATGTCGTGTATCCAAGAAAGCAAGTATCTCCGCAAGGAATACAGAGCTTTCTTGGCACACATTGTAGTAGCGGAGAAGGAAAAGAAAAGAACCACAGGTATGAAAGATGTTCCCGGTGCTCGTGATTTTCCAAATGTCTTTCCTGATGATCTACCTGGTTTACCCCCCAGTCGTGATATTGATTTTCGTATCGACCTCATTCCTGGAGCCAACCCTGTTGCTAAATATCCTTATCGTCTTGCTCCATCCGAAATGCGCAAACTCTCGAGTCAACTCCACGAATTACTTGACAAAGGCTTCATTCGCCCTAGCACCTCTCCTTGGGGCGCGCCAATCCTTTTTGTCAAAAAGAAGGACGGGTCGTTCCGGATGTGCATCGACTATAGGGAGTTGAATAAACTGACTACCAAGAATCGTTATCCCTTGCCTCGAACCGATGATTTGTTCGACCAATTACAAGACGTGTTTCTCGAAGATCGATTTATGCTCTGGTTATCACTAGTTACGTATCCAGGAGGAAGATATACCGAAAACCGCATTTCGAACCCGATATGGCCATTATGAATTCGTCGTGATGACCTTTGGTCTAACCAACGCACCCGCGGTTTCATGGATTTGATAAATCGTGTGTGTAAACCATTTCTTGACCACTTCGTCATCGTGTTCATCGATGATATCCTTATTTATTCGAAGTCGAAAACCGAACACGCGCAGCATCTACGTTTGGTTCTCGAGCTACTCCAGGGGAATCGACTCTATGCCAAGTGAGATAAAAGAAAAGATGGGTAATTTGTCTTTTCAGAGCTATCGCCCCAATCAAACAAATATTCTTGTCATAGGCCCTATTCCTGGTCAGAAATATAGTGAAATCACCTTTCCTATTCTTTCCCCCGACCCCGCTACTAAGAAAGACATTCACTTCTTAAAATATCCTATATACGTAGGCGGAAACAGGGGAAGGGGCTAGATTTATCCTGACGGGAGCAAAAGTAACAATACAGTTTATAATGCTACAGCATCAAGTATAGTAAGCAAAGTCCTACGAAAGAAAATATATGAGATTTGATAAGTCATACGTTTCGAAGTAAAAACGTTTTTGATGAATAAATGTTGGACATTGGGATGATACGGTATTTCCTAGGCGAAACATGATCGTATAGTTGGGACGGATGTCGGCCTGGGTCTCGAATGATGTAGATTCAAGGGATTCGTACAACATTGTGTATTAAATTGTCATATTATTAGGATATATATATTGTACGTGAGGCAGACATCATATTGTCCTTCAAGAGGACCCTGCGCCCATGATATCGTTTAATCATTTAAGTATTGCACGCAAGGATTGTTGGTAGATCTATCGGGTTGACAACCTCGTCGTGACTGGTCGCCCCGTGTCAAGTCAAGCGACAAATTTTGATTATGTTTATTGTCTAGCATTGATTATCCCTACATGGTTAAATATAGTTCGTATCGTCTAGCTAACATACGAGTCCGAAAATTGACACAATAATTTAATATACAAAGTTGTCGGATTGATGAACCGACGTAAGGCCCATGGATTTTATTAAGGAAGTAAAATGGACTTTCTAAAATTTATATGGATGTTTTCAAATAAACACCTAATCAGAAAGTTTTCCTTGGAATAATATTGTCTGTATGTGAATAAGTGAACTCACCTTCCTTTGTGTTGACACTTGATTTTAACGTGTTCTACAGGTACTTGAGTTCGGCTTCGGGAATTATGGAGTATCTTGTGTTTGTCGATGCATGTTTGGTAATTTAAAATGTTGGGACTGACTTTTAAACTTTCTGGGACTATTGTAATAAGATCCGTAAGGATCAAAGACTATTTTAACATGTCATAGTTACGTTGTGTTTTAGGACGTTAAGTTTGAAACCTATGTTTTAAATAAGTAATAATGTCCAACAATTTAATGCATCGAACATCAAGATAGAAATGGGCACCAATTTCCATCTCCACTACGTTTTATATTCCGCTGCGACGTTTTTGGGGTGTGACACCGACGGTCAGACTGAATGCACGATTCGCACCCTAATAGACATGCTTTGTTCGTGCGTTATAGATTTTGGTGGTAATTGGGATTCGCATTTACCTTTTGTCGAATTCTCGTACAGTAACAGTTATCACGCTAGTATTCAAATGGCACCCTTTGAGGCATTATATGGTAGGAAATGTCGATTGCCTATTGTATGGCACGAGATCGGAGACGCTCAAATCACCAGTCTTGAGTTATTACAAGAAACAACTGACAAGATCCTCCAAATACGAGACAATCTCTTGAAAGCTCGGAGTCATCAAAAGAGTTACGCCGATAAATGCCGCAAGCCCCTTGAGTTTGAAGTTGGTGATCACGTACTCCTAAAGGTTTCACCTTGGAAGGGGGTGATCCGATTCGACAAGAAAGGGAAGCTAGCGCCACGATACGTGGGTCCCTTTAAGATTCTGGAAAGAATTGGCAAAGTGGCCTACCGACTCGAATTACCGGAGGAACTCAACAACGTACATCCAACTTTCCATGTCTCGAATGCCTAGCCAAGAAAATATTCATGTTCCTCTTGAATATTTGCAAGTTAACGAAACCATACACTTCGTGGAAAAGCCAGTAGAAATCATGGATTGAGAGACCAAGAAACTTCGACGCTCTCGCATTCCTATAGTGAAGGTTCGTTGGGAAGGCAAACGCGGCACCGAGTTCACTTGGGAACTCGAAACTGATATGAAAGCTAAATACCACAACTCTTTGTTACGTCTGCTCCTTAATTTCGGGGCGAAATTCCTTAAAGTATGGGAGGCTGTAACAACCCGACTTTTCGGGTCATTACTTATCAATGTCTTTTCAATTTCGCAACCGCTTGTACTCCCAAGATTTCGATTATCGCACAGGGGTTAAACTATATTTTTACGCATACTAAACGCATATTATAACGCATGATTACTGTTAGTGCATTAATGTCTATCGCCTTCGTCAATCCGAGCCGTAGCGAGAAACCGAAGAAATCAAGCTCTTATTGTAATATTTAGATAGAATTAGCAAGGTGGTATTTTGGTAATTAATGAGAAATCTCATTAATTCCAAGGCCTATAAATAGGAGCTTTAGGTTTAAGGTTTAGGACTTTTTGGCTCATTTGTGATTTTTGGAGATTCAAGTCTAGAGAGAGAAAACTCTCTCTACGTGATTTTTGTATCTTACACGTCATATTCTTCAATAAAATCACGGTTCTAGTACGTTATTGTGTGTTCGGTCACGCACGTTCACGGATTCCGCACGTCGAACGTTCGTTACGCAATCGAACGGTCTCAAAACCGGTCCTACAAGTGGTATCAGAGCTAGGAGCTCGATTACTTTGATCAAACACATTGATTCGTACCAGATTTCAGCCATTTCAGATCCGAATTTCATCATTTCTTCATCTTCTACTCATTTTTCACGTTTTTTTACTGAAATTTGTCAAATTGAACGGGATTTTACGGTCCGAATCGGCTGAATTTTTGATATGTTGTGCGAAAACACCTGATCTATAACCCTACCAAGTTTCAGATCCAAACTCCTAGCCGTTTAGGAGAAATCGAAGTTTTTCGGTTCGTTTTCGCTTCAAAATTCAGGTTCCGCTCGTATGAACCTTGTGGTTTCGCTTTTGTGTCATCCTAGTTCTGCTCATAAGTTCATTTTAGTGGTTCTGCTCTTTAGTCAACTAAGTGGTTTCGCTTATCCGACATTAAAGGGTTTCGCTCATCTAGTTCCGCTCATATGGTCCAATAGGTTTCGCTTATTAGTCATCACTGTGGTTTCGCTTATAACTATCATCGTCATCATTGTGTCTGAACATTTAAAGATTGTTGGGCATTTAATTAGTTGCATGTGATTAATGAATAGCGACCAAATGAGAAGGGTGTTGTGTGTTGAAATTATCGAATAGTTTCAGTAAATTGTCGGCTCGTTAAAATCAAAGTGTTGTGAGATTTGGAATTGTCTGACATATTGTGTGATTTGAAATTGTGAATTAAAGGTTGTCAGCTCATTTAAAGATTGTCGGCCACTAAACTTTAGTAATTGCATGTGATTTGTAGTGACGGATCATTGGTACATTAATCGGTCCAATTAACATTCAACATAAATTGGACGGCCAATCAGAGACATAAAAAACATCGGCCTAATAGAAATTGATTGTTTTTGCTTGGCCCAATCACAGTCTGATTGTTTTTAGTGTGTCTCGGTCAAATAAAATTCAAATCAAAAAGTTTAATTGATGTCGGTTTGGTGGGTATTCGATCCATGTGAAGTAGACAATAGCGGCCCAATGCATGTGTTTGTTTCATGTATGTAATAAATGATAACAATCATCGGCTCAAGGTTTGGATAAAGCATAAAGAATTGGGCGGCCCAATGATGTTTTATGTAATGTAAAGATTGTCATAATATTTTTTTTAAATTGTAGTGTCTCAAATTAGTGTGTGTCAACTCATATATACGGTTCACTAAGGTCAAGTTGGTGATATAATTTTGAGTGTTGTTCAGCCCAATCATTACTAAAGTTCAATATATCTTCGGCCCATGTTTTAAGTCAGTCCACACCAAATTCAATTCACATCAGTATTCAGCTCAAGCCCAAGTTTCATCATCGTTAACGGTCCAATCATTTGTTAGTTGTCAGCCCAGTTGAAAGTGTTCTATATCAAGTTTAATCGGCTCAATTGAATTCATATCTTTTTGGCAAAGTTCATTCATTCAGCGATCTCACGTCATCAACATTGAAACAAGTCCACAAATCTTCGACAACGAGTCTTAGATTGACTTCACACACACACTTTTACGTATTCAGTTCGTTTAAACTGATTGTGTGTTTGTTTGTTTGCACGAGTTTCAGGTGATCCGAGGTTTTTGTGAAGCATCGAATACACGCACAAGCGAATCCTCATCTGATTCGTTTTGTTTTGAAAAAGTTTAATACCGAAAAATGGGTTCTGAAACTTATATTGCAATGAACAAATTTGATAATTTTACAGGTATCGAGGGAGAGTCTTCAAAAGAATTGATTGACAGGTATTGTCTTCTAGTTGTGGAGATGGGGAGATTGAAGTTAACCAAGACTAATGAGGAATTGAAAGACAAATTGGCAAACGCATTGCCATATGATGAGTGGAGTACTTACTTGATAATGCTGAAGAACAATTCAAACTATGAATTTCTCAATCTTAGTGACTTCATCGAGAAGATTCAAGCTCAAGAACTTGAGTTCCAAAAGATTAGAAAATTGAAGACTGATTCAGGAGAGAAGAATCATGAAGCAACAACTGATGAAGTAAAACTCAAATCTGAGAAAATTGTTCAGGAAGTAGAGGAGCAGGTTAAAGAAATTTCAGCTATCAAGACTGAGAAGAAAGCTGAAGTGTCACACCCCGGCCGCATATAACATGCAACCGCGGCGGAAACGCCGGGGAGTGTTGTTGACAGAATTAAATTGTTTCATAACCATGGCATACCAGTTGTATTTTATTTATAAACAAAGGTGTTACATTGTCTTAGAAAGAGAGTACGGAAATCAAAACATAATTAAGCTAGTTCAAACTTCATTTTTAGGCTCTAAGGCACAGGTCCGCCCTAGAATCATGATCATCGTCCTATGGAATAGCTCCTGAAAACACATGTGAAAGTAGGTATGTCAGCATAAAAATGCCTGTGAGATACATAGTTTTTGTGAAAATGGGATTCATGACTTGAGCTTAAAGAAATGTTTAATAACAGTCAGTCATGAACCTTGTAATTTGTTTTGCTTTGTAAATCATTTGAAAAACGATAGCATCAAACGATATGTATAGATAAGTGCAAGGTTAAACGAATAACCAAGTAAAATGAGTTGAATAAGATAAGTTGTTTATGAAGATAATGTCTTGTGAAGAATATGTTATTTATGTAAAATGTAATGTGTCTAAACTGAAATGACTTAGATAACGCCACGATATGTAACATTATACAAACATTTATATATAGGAAGTACCAGCGGCGTATCCACCATGTTTGTATCATATTACATACGCCACGTTACTTAAATCATTTACCCAAACCAATCCACCATGTAAATTGTTCATGTGTAAACCAAATGTCAAGTGTTATTGTAAACCATGTCAAATGTTTATGTTCAAATGTAAACCACCAAATGTGTATGTCAATGTCGATGTGTTTATGTTCAATGTAAATCATGTAATGTGCATCCCAAAATGTATCATGTATGGTAAGCGAAATGTATCAACTTAAACCATATGCACAAAACAAGTCGTTGAAGTAAAACGTGGTTTAAATCAACGTTATGTTCTGCGGAAAATGCATGCTCTATTGATATTAACATTTATGCGGTATTGTAAACTATGCATACATCTAAGCCTTGAGACTGCGGCGATAAACCCTTAAACAAATTAAAGGTTTATCTAAGTTATGTATATCGAATTCGGTCATTCCTTCCAGTCCTATCAAACCCAGGACTTCAGGAATGGGAGTTGTCAATTCCTATGGTACCACTACCTACTAACGAACGGCGTAGCTAGTGTTAATGAATGTATTGTCCCATGTTAAACAAACCAAATGTCATAACAAAATGAAGGCATGTGATGTAAACAATGGTACTAAGTATGCTAAGTAAACATACGAAGCAGAAGTGTTCATGTAAATCAATGTGTCCATATGCTGAGTAAACATATGCAACAGAAATGTTCATGTAAATCAATGTGTCCATATGCTGAGTAAACATATGCAACAGAAATGTTCATGTAAATCAATGTGTCCATATGCTGAGTAAACATATGCAACAGAAATGTTCATGTAAATCAATGTGTCCATATGCTGAGTAAACATATGCAACAGAAATGTAATGTAAATCAAATGTACTAAGTACGCACACAATGGGCATACATACCATGAAATGTAATGAAATCGTGTACTATAATGTACTAATAACATAGCAGGCATATGATGTGAAAACATGGAAAGCATGAAAGTAACAGATAGGCACATGTGTTTCACCCCAAAACAGTTTGGAAAACAGTAAAAGATGGGGTTCTATGTACTCACCTGAGATTGCTTTGAGTTCTTGTATAATAACCAGATAATGCTAAAGATCACGGAATATCAACGGCACCTAATAGGTAGCTTGTGTTAATATACCGGACCAAATCGGAAGGATCGGACAGTACGCGGGTTCGAAAACCAAACGAGTATGGGGACTCGTGTAATATGGTTTAACAAAGCCTACATACTAAAATGAAACTTAACCTAAGTGCTTACGGTCCATCACGACCCGTTTAGGTAGCTTATGCCACCTTACGCGTCGTTCGCGTAGAACGCGTCTGGAACGCCTAACATCGTGACCACAGGGTATAACCTCGGAAGGTTATAGCTATGGTCACCTAATGTGTTTGGTCAGGTCCTAATGACCGACAAAATGGGTCGGGTTCGAAAGCATAAGCGATGGTTTAGATCGCTTACCTTACGACCCTATATAAGCACTAAACTAAAAGTGACGAGCTAAGCATGTTAGAACATGCTTAACTAAGTTTAGAAACAGGTTTGACATCAAAACAAACGGCTTTGATGCTCACGAGTAGTTTGGTTACAAAATATGCAAGAATGCATATTTTGGCCGAAACTACGACTCGTCACTGAGCCTAGATAACGTGGTGATCAGTAGGTATGGTCACTATGGACCATAACCATCGTGATCACGCTCACGTTATGAAGTTCCATGAACTTCGCATCGACCATAAGCTGGTCAATGCAGAAAGTCAACAAAACGTTGACTTTCGGACTCGAAAAGCGAATAAAAGAGCGAAAGAAGACTTACGGAGGGTCCCCGAGTGCAAATCAAGACCAAATAGCTCAGGTATGAAACAATGGTTTCAACTTAGAGCTTTAGGATCTGATTTTTTGATTTTTACACTAAAGGGGGGGGGGGTATTTATAGGAAAAGTGGAGCCGTTAGGATCGTTTTATCGAATATCGAGCCTTGATCACGTGCGTACATGTGTCCAGTGGATAAGTTCAGTGAACTTGACCCTTGGCTCTTCATTGGGTGAAAAGGCAAAATCTTTCTGTCAGACATCCCCACGCGGCCCGCCTCATATTTGGGCAAAACTCACGCGGGCCGCCTGGCCCTCTCTGATCTGCACCACTTGCAGAATTTACACTTTTGGTCCCTGTTGCGTGTTTAAGCTATTTCCAGCCCTTCTAAGACCTGTAAAGCCATCTTTAAGGCCCTAAAATGATGCCTAAACATTGTGGACATGAAACATGCCCAAAAATATGTCGGATGTCGGTTCGTTTGGCCGTACGATCGCGATGTTCGCTTAATTACGACGGAATGCGCATAAGCGCGAAAGACGATCCAAATGATGCGACGAATGGATTATTCTCATGCCAAACACTAAGGCATAATATAAGGATGCTTACATAAATTTTTGGATGTCCGGATGTATTCAGAACATAAGTTATGCGCGAAAGTGCAAACTTGTGCACTTTTTGACACTTTTAGTCCCTGAATGATCCAAAAGTTTGTTTTAGCATACCAAACCTCTCAAAGCCTATTTCTAAGCTATGTAAAGGATATTTATGGTATGTTTAACTTATGGACATGTTCCGGAATGTTCGTTACAGTTCAAATTGGCATACTTTCGCAGTTTGTCAAGTTTAGTCCCTGTAAGCGAATTAACTTGTTTTTGCTATACCAAAGCCTTCAAAACTTATTTCTAAGTTATGTAAAGGTTATTTAAGGTACGTTGAGTATATGTTGATGTTCCGGAGTATTTGTCGCATTAAACTGAGTACGTTTACGCACTAGTTAACGTATAACTCTCCAGAAAGCGATGTAGAGTTTGAAATTGAACAAAAGTCAAAACACGAAAAATGTAAAACACAATGAAACAAACATTGGGATCAAATAACATTGTTTTATTGATAATAGAACTGTTCACAATGATTACAGGCACAGATGTTACATGAAGCTGGAATGATGTCCGGGAAATGCTCAAATTGTGAACATCTGAAATATGAAAATGCCAAACTCTTGAGGGATTTAGAGAGTTTGTCATTAGAAAATGAAAATCTTAAAAAATCAGAAAATGTTTTGAAAAATCAAATAAAAAATTTCAAAAATGAAAAAGTAAAAATTGAAAAAGATTTTCAAAATCAAATAAAGATTTTAGAAGATGAGAAAGATATTTTTAGCAAAAATAATCTTGAAAAACAAATTGCAATAAATTCTCATCTTGCTAAAATCATTCAGCTTGAAAAAGAAGCTGAAAGTGATCGGAATAAAATTGCTGAGTTAGAAAATAAGTTGAAAGGTTTTGTGACTTCTGCATCATATGTTTTTCCAGAACAGATCAATGTTGTTCCAATAAGTGACGATGTCACAAACTATGACAAAGTCGTAGTTGAAGATTGTGATGAGAAATCTGATGATGAAAATGAAAAAATTGAAAAACAAAAATTGTTTTTGAAATTAAAAGAAAAATTTCAGAAAACTGTTCTACAATCGACTGAAAAGGGAGAATGCTCTAAGCAAGAACCTTTGAAGAAGAAAGTGGAACAAAAACAAAAAGGTAAAAATTTGAAAAATGTTCAAAAAGAAAATAAAAGCTCATCAGATCGATCATCCAATCGAAATCAAAAACCACAAAAATTGGAAAATGAAAACTCAAAAATTGTTGGTAATAAGTGGTGCAGGTCGGACCACAGTGCTCAAAAGTCAAATCTAGCAATCAAGAGGAGGAAGGAATATCACCAAGCCAAACAGAGTGTGTTACCGATGTGGTTATCAAGGACACATTGCTGTTAACTACCAGAGAAGGAATTTTGAGACGAGAAGATGCTTTAACTGTCAAATCAGAGGTCACATTGCCATAGATTGCCCAAGGAAATCAAGTGAAAGATTGAGGGTTAATTCTCAGAAGTTGGCAAAGAAAACAGTCAATGTCAAGCCCAAAGAACAGAAGGTTCAAGAACCTAAAGTTCAAGGAAAGAAAGTGAAGCTTTCTCAGGGGCAGAAAGACATACTGCGAAAGAAGAGGAAGAAAGCACGAGAGTATCACGAAAGGATTTTGTCCTCAGGTTCATCCGTTGGTAAGAATAAGAGTTCTGATGAATCGACTTCCTCGATTGCAAAGTCAAGCAAGACGGTTTCATCAGATACAAATTTGAGGACAAAAGAGAAAAAGGAGAAAAAGGAAGTTGTCGGCGATGAATCTGGCTCATCACAGTCAGACAAGCCACACTCAGGCTATGATTCTGGTTCATCAAAGCCAGAGGAGCCATTGGTTGAGGTAAAAATGGAGAATTCAGGTGTAACAATGGATGATGCAAACTTTCCACCATTGTTTGAACAAGAATTCAAAATCACCCAAGGACAGTCAGGCTTGGGTGAAACTGTTTAAATGAAAAACCTGACTTGCCGGAACTCCCCGGTAATTGGGAATTCATTCAGTGATATTTCGACTTTCAAAAGATAAATTAAGGACATTAAGTTGTACTTGATTCATCTTTCCTACCAGTGGTAATTTGAAGAACAAGGTGATGAAACTCCGAGTTTGTGAAATGACACACAAAACTAATTTTCCGGAAAAACCATTTTGATTAAAACAAACTTAAGTGTTTTGAAATCATAATGGGAAAATAGTTTGTTGTCAGGGGGAGTTCTGATTGTTTACGCCAAATGGATGGCGAATTGAAGCGATTTGATATCAGTTTGTCACGTTTCTTGTACAGTTTGTTTCAAATTTTCCCAGAAAATCAAAATTAAAACATATTTTGATTTTAGGGGGAGAAAAATTTTAAAAAAAAATTTGAAAATTTGAAAATGTCAAAAACATTGAAAATTTAAAAATGAGTTTTGTTGTGAAATAAGAGGAAATGATAGTACATCAGTGGACTATCACAGCACGCTAAAGATATGGAATGTTAAATGTGATAAACAATTTTATTGTGGATTTGTTAGTAAATTTTTACACACTCAGTAGATTGTTTTCGGGATATAAACATAAAACGTCAAACTTGCTTATCTCGTGGGGAACATCTCTTGGATATATGGGTAACCCCCGAAATCTCGTTTGAAAGATTCTATAAGATGTCAAACTTTCTTAGATTGTAGGTAACATTTCCAGGATATATAGGTAACCCCTGAAATCCTGTTTGAAGGGTCCCGTATTTTGATATACTAGGTCTTTATACACAATGATGTCTGGGGTATTATCCTGGGACTTCTGCTGAATGGAAGTTCTGACCTAGTCCTTGGATAATACTTTCTGCAAAATGCTTGAAACATAGCATTAGCCCTCAGTTGATTAGACAATAAAATTGATAATCATTTGTTGTAGCTAAAAGATCCTCTAAAGGGGACACACCTAAAGTCGAACTCTTATCTCTCTGCTGAACGGAAGTTCTGACCTGAGCTCTCACGGTTTCGCATTTATCCCCTAATTTATGTACAGATATCATTGTAGTATATTCACCTGTAAGACTGAATATTGGGATCTGGATATGGGAGTATATTCTAAGGTGGGACACACAAATAAGTCTGTAAAACTGAATTGGAATCTGGATACGGGAGTATATTCAAGTGATGGGACACTCGAATAAGTTTAAGTATCTAAAACATTAATCTCGTATCTCGAATCAGTTAAACTTTGTGTAAATATATATCTGACAATCTAGGTAAATTGTTTAAAACTTGAAATGATTAAAAGCTTAACGGTGTTGGTGATATGTCTCAAAAACTGATATGATCCTCTTGCACAAACTCACAAAAATATGTTTGTACATATTTCATTTCTGCATTTAATTTCTGCTATTGCATTTATGTTTCATAGTATGAAAAATCCAAAAAGATTTTCGACAACTGATGGTGAAAAGCTGATATTCAAAATCTCAAAGGCTAAACAAGATGAACAGTTGGATTGGTTAATAGGTTTGAAATGTTGAATCAGAATTTGGAATGTTTCAAATTTTGTTAAATTTTAAATGTGAAAGATTCTCAAATGTTTAGTTGATTCATTTAGTTGAATCCCAATATTGTTTGTTATAATTGTGTGTTCGAGATGTGTAGGTTTCTGATTCTGTTACGGAAAGCCAGGCGTCGATCCTAAAAGCACGGAAGCTTGACGAAAGGGGGAGCCTGAAGAAAGAGACTACCGAAAGGGGGAGCAACGGAGGCTCGAAGACAGATCCACGGGGATTCTGTTCGAGAAATACAAGACGCTATGAGATTGACTGCGGCAATATCCAAGGGGGAGATTGTTAGTGCATTAATGTCTATCGCCTTCGTCAATCCGAGCCGTAGCGAGAAACCGAAGAAATCAAGCTCTTATTGTAATATTTAGATAGAATTAGCAAGGTGGCATTTTGGTAATTAATGAGAAATCTCATTAATTCCAAGGCCTATAAATAGGAGCTTTAGGTTTAAGGTTTAGGACTTTTTGGCTCATTTGTGATTTTTGGAGATTCAAGTTTAGAGAGAGAAAACTTTCTTTACGTGATTTTTGTATCTTACACGTCATATTCTTCAATAAAATCACGGTTCTAGTACGTTATTGTGTGTTCGGTCACGCACGTTCACGGATTCCGCACGTCGAACGTTCGTTACGCAATCGAACGGTCTCAAAACCGGTCCTACAATTACAATGCTTATTCAAAATGCAGTTATCACATTTAACGTTTACTATTTAAACGCATTTTATCTCATATTACATTGCTTGTTTAGACTAAACGCTATCGCAACGCAAACTCGAAACGCAAATTTACTTTTATACATTTTAGTTATTATGTGTGTTAAATTGTGTGATTATTTGTTTAAATGTTATGTGGTTATCCCAACGCAACGCTTACACGCTCAAACGCTCACTCGCAACTCGATTAAGCGCAACGCAACGCTTAATACACGAAACGAAAGTTAGAAAACTAACTCGCACAACACGGCTGTCTGATTGGACATCTGATCGCATGGACATCCGTCCGGATGACCATCCGATCGAATGGCCATTCGACCAAACAACCCATTCGACCGAACGCCACTCTCCACCGACTTAACCCTCACTCTCACTCTATAAATACCGTCGTACACCTCCCTTTCACTGATTTAACACCTTCATCCGATCACACGCACTCAAGTCGCTCTCAGTCACTTTTAATCGCAATCCAAGGCTATTTCGTAAGTATTTCTCCTTAAATCTTGTACAACCTTCATCACTAATCACTTCTACATCATCTTCTCCATCAAAATCACACACAAACGCTTACTTTCCCTCCGAAGTCACTGATTTAGACCTCTTGAAGGTGGTCTTCCTCTTGGTTTTCTTAGGCAAACTGATAGGGGGCTCCATTCAATCTAGATTAGTCCAGACTGAAAGATTTCCACACTTTTAACTTGAATCTCAACAAGATTTCAACACTTTTCAACTATTTTCAACTTTTCCTCAACTTTTCTACTCAAAACCGATGGGATCTAGACTCATTCAAGCTCTCTACTCATTCCTTAGTTAAGAGCCGGCTTGAAAACGGATTTTCACCGGATAGATGACCGATTAATGGTTTGAACATGAAATTCCGTCAAGAACAGTGAGTCTGATCGAATGGGCTAGACCATTCGATCGAATGAGCTGGACTTGGTGTGTTTCCATTTTTCGACACGTCGTCACGCCGTCTCCGTTAAACCTCAAACTTTTAGTTAGAAAATTTTATATAAAAAAAATCAACTACAGATCAGCCTACTCGAATGGCCATCCGATCGGATTACCATCCGATAGAATGATCATCCGACCATGTGACATACCCTCATACAATTCCTTGTTTAAACGATTTGACTAAACTTCAAACTTTAACGATTTACAAACAACCCACACACTCATTCGAATGGCCATCTGTTCGAATGGCCATCCGCTCGAATGGAGACCCATCCGTTCGAATCACCATTCGAACACTTAACTCTCCAACACACCGTTTACATACTGTTCAATGCTTATGCTACTATTCTATGCTCAGGCTAACCTAAAGCGCTCCCTTCAATCCAATAGAGTGTGTGTTTAGTAGTTACGAACTCCCTATGAGTATACTCGAACCCATTTTATTTTAACGCACTTTTGGGTGTTACATACGTTCTCTATATCAAAACACAACACACAACGCAAACACTTTATTAACGCTAACCGCTCCCGCATGTTATACGTGATCTATGAATGCTTGTACTATACTCATACAGTGTTACACTATACCGCCTCCAGCAATGATAGTACTATAGTTTGGACTCAGCACCTGTCATGGACAGGGGTTGCTAGGGATCACATCTCTTTTCTTCACGTGTTCGCTGAACATGTGTCGCGCATACTCTACAACGCAGTCTTGTGGTTAAGTTGTAACCATTGTGTGATAGTTACTTGCTTCGCCCGTTACGTGATACATGCTAGTTATGCATAAACGCTTTTACTCTACTATATGTTATGTAAACTTGTGTACTCACCTTTACATTTTGTATATTGACTTTATTTTAACGTATGTGATAGGTTGATAGGATGCTATGCTGTGATGAAACAAGCTAGGAAGTCTAGAAACCCGCTAAATAAAATCTGAGTTGTCGGAATAGTATTTGTTTATGAGACTCGCTATCTGTAATGACTGTTATTGCTTTATATGTTAGTAGTATGGGATATTAACGTTAAATATATTGTCATTTAATAGTTGCTATGGATTCTCTTAAACAATCTGTTTCGCTTAGTGCCACGCCCGGTTGATTCCGCCATTGGTTGGGGTGTGACAGCCGAACTCCAACGTCGCTTGTGTGAGTCAGAGAAGGAGCTGGAAGTTGAGAAACAGAAGGCTGAGTCTCTTGAAATTGATCTTGAAGCTGAAAGGCTAAAATCTGAGTCTACCGAAGAGGCACACAAGGTTATCCAAGTGGCCTTAGATGTAGCTCAAGATAACTATGCGAAGGTTCAAGCGACTGTGGAACCTTTTGTTAATAACTTGGAGTGGTTGCAACAATATGGGATTGTACATGCAAGCTACTCTTTACCTCCCTAAACTGGTTTGTTATCGTTTTACTTACTAGCTTTTATTTCCTTAGACAGGTGGCGAATTCGGTGTTGAGCTCCATTGAGTTAGATCGGGTAGTGGCCGCGCTTACCATTGCATCGCGCCATGTTGGCCATCGCGAAGGCTATGCTAAATGCGCGTCTCATGTTGAGGTTGCGCTTCATGTCCAAGGGGGTACTCGGCATAACCCTCTATTTGTGATAATGTCTCTCTATATGTGAATTGTATATAATCAATATTAGTTTGCAAATATCAAACTCAAATATTAACAATAACCCTCTGAGGTTAGACCTTCTGGTCATGTCATTTGATGGGTCGATCGACAAGTCAACATTATATACTTTTAAAATGTCAAAAATTCCCTTATGGCTTAAAAATGGTTTTAAAACCAACAAGGCATATAATATGACTTTAAAAATGATCATACAACATTATTAAATATGTTTGGACATAACGGACTCGTGATAGACCCATTTGACCACCTGATATCGTATATATGCGTACGACAGGTTTAAATAAAATAAAATTAATAAACTAGTTGAATCGGGTCAAAACTTTTAAGAATCACTTAAAATCAGAATGTTTGGTTATTAAACCCATATTGTACGAGTTATTGTACTCGGAAGGGTATAAACCACATTCTATTCGGTCAACGCCTAATCTAGCGAATCGAGCGTATCCTTAAGTTAACCGGTCAAAGTCAAAGACTTATAAATGACCCAGTTAACATTCTAACGGGTAATGTTTTCGTTCATTCTAGACTAGAACCTTCCAATAAATTGTGCCTAAGCTAAATTGTTTTGAATATAACTGTCATTATCATCATCATACTCTGTATATCCCACCAATAGCAAAGCTAAGGTAGGGTCTGAGGAGGGTGAGATGTAGACAGCCTTACCTCTACCCCGTAGGAAAAGAGAGGTTACTTCTAGTGAGACCCTGGGTTCGATTGTAGTTTTGCATCAAGCCTTGGACATAAGGCACATAACACTTAGCAATTGAGACAAACGCTGATTAGTGCATGTACCCCCTTGTCTTTCGGCTATCAACGCCACCACATGATGCATGATTAACCATCCCCCTCTTTTAACGTTATTTTCATGAAATTAGTAAAATAACGTTAAAATTAGTTCACTTTCACTTTTGCCCCCGAGCGCCCACACATATATACATTATATGAGCATACCGCAAGCGGGGCGTTGTTTTGAATATAATTGTGCTATATATATTGTTATTATAAGACTAGCACAAATAAATACTCTTAGCCTATTTTATTTTATAAAGGCTTGGGATATGACACTAGCCACTTAGTCGGGCAATGAAAAGGGCGAACAATGTCATAGAAATGAAAATAATTTTTTTAATCCGTATTGCTTGATAACTTAAACACTTGGGGGTTAATACGACCGTGTCCGGGCGTCCCGACTCATTTAATTGTAAATGACCACGACTTAAAGCGTTGGGTAAACCCTAAGCCCGAATCCACCGAAAAACCCTAATCGTCACGTATAAACGCCCAAGCCACCATCCCGGGTGGGCTTGGGTTGGGGCGTGGCCCTTGGGACTTGGCTTTCAAGCCGGGCGTGGGGCGGTATGGCCATGCTAGCTGGCTGCCTCCCATTCACTCACCCGCCACGTCATAGCGAAGATTCAAAATTTGAATTTAAAATTCAAATGGTTTGGGGACGCCAAACCGCCACCCGGTCACCCAACCACCCCCTATATATTTAAATTTTAATGAAGTTGTAGGTTTTTTTATAAATGTTGTGTGATTTTTTATAAATTTTTTGTAATTTATTTTTAATATTCTGCCACCGGTGCACCCAACCCACGCCCCACCATACCTTGCGGACACGTAACCAGACGGTGGGGGCTCAAATTCCACGTGTCAACAAATGCCCCAACCCAAGCCCCATCATTCCCCACGTTCTAACAATTTCATTTCATTTTATTTCATGGGAGTGTGGGGTCCGTCCTTGTTTATCCTGGTAAACTTGGAAAATCGTTTTTTTTAAAGGAAAAAAGAAAGGGGGGGGGGATGAAATGACAGGTTTACAAAAACATTGGTAAAAACCTAAGAGCATTCACATCCAAAGAACCAAATTCTGTGGGGTATTTTTAAAATATAAAAAGTATAAAAATGGTTGTGAGTGAAGGAGAGAGAAAATGTTAGTGTTCATATGTATATTACATATTTGGAGGAGACTGTTCACCCCTATAATTTTTTAATATATTTTGAAAGTGGTTTAAAACGGAGAAATTCACCATATAAATTTCTTCATCGTGGACTGACAACACGCTTGGATTCGATTCCGATTTCTTCGAATTCTCTAATTCGTAAACGATTCCTTCTTTCTAATCTTCCAATTAGGGTCATCGGTTGAAGAATCAATGGGGAATTGTAAGAAGTATGGCGTCCCGTTCTACGGTGCGTCGTTTGTCCCTCTCGGTGCAAAACCTAAGCAGAAAGATGATGAAGATGTTGGTGATGGATTTGATTATGTTGTGTTTTCTGGTGGTGGTGGCGAAGGTCGAAGTGGAATCCCTAATGCTCTCCTTGTCTCCCTCTTTGATCGTGCTTCTAATTCGCTTGCTGATCAACCTGTCAGTTTCTTTTTCTGTTTCTTTCTTTTTTTACCTGCGATTTTGTTCTGTTTCTGTTTCATATATATACATTATGCATATGAAGATTTAGGATAACAGAGATTATAGATGACATTATCAACTATTTGCTAAATATGTTGCTTACCCTAGGTAGCTGAAGTGGCTAGGCAACATAAACAGACCTTTTTTAGGGCTTGTTTAGGGCTAGTTTTAGTTGTTTTAGGCTGGTTCCAGGTCAGGCTTCTCGGACCTGCATTTTGTGGAATTTGGCCAGAATGTGTGCCGAGGAGCCTTCATGGTGCGATAGGCGACTAGGCACTTGCCTTTGACTACTATGGGTTCACTTACAGGATAATAACTTCACTCTTCTTAACATAGTTCATAGTTGTTGTTAAAGGTGCTCCTATGGGTGCCCAGCAAGATTCCGGTCATTTTCCAGCAAGATTCCACCCAAAATCTTCAATACTTGTACTCAAGGCACCTAGGTACCAGACACTTAAAAAGCCAGGGCTTACTTAAGCGAGACACACAATATTAACAGGCCATTTTTAGGGGTTTTAGGCTAATTTAGGCCTAGTTATGATAGCAAGATCGACCCGAACAAAGAACAACAATTCAGTTAAACTAGCCGTTGATCAAAATTGAATCCATGCAAGTTGAATCAACCCACATTCACCACCACCCATAGTTATTTCTACTTTTCTTTTTTATGTTTGTTTAGTGCATTTTTAATGCAATTTATTTTAATGCTCTTCCACTTCTACTTTAGGCTTTGTAGGTAGTAAACAGTTTTCTATTTTCATGTAGTTTTAGAACGTGGCGTCTTTTATGTACTGATTTTCGATTATGAATGAAGGTGGTGATTATATGTTTAAAAAAGTGTCGACTGTGTTTTCTCTTTGCAAGTTAGCGGTTACCTTCCATTGCTAGCTCGAGTTTGGCCACTTGAGTGATGTTCTTTGGACCTTAACTTGATACTAGTGGTGAATTTGTATCTAGTATTAGATTAGGTTGCTCTATCGTTTGTTTGTGTGGTGTATCTGTATCACAAACAAACGTTAGAAGATCTATCCGTTTTTTCTATTCGAATTTCAGTTTTATCCGTTACCGGTTACCCGTACTATGATTTACATCAAGTTAGGCTGGTTCCAATCCATTTTTTGGATGCTTTAGATCTGTTCAAACTGTATCTTTGGGGAATGTCGCTGAAATGTGCATTGTTGAGCCTTGATGGACGCAAGGCACCTTTTTGCTGCGCTGGGCTATGCCTGGACGCATACCTTGATTGCCTTTGACTACTATGGGTTCACCTGCAGGACAATAATTTGAATCTTCTTAATAATGACTCTGCATTTTAGTGTTTGAAGTTGATTGTGTTATCCTGTAGCAAGAAATTCCACGCTTCACTAATTTATGAATCCTTATCCCAGGTAAGCAAGTTTGGAACTGATGACGATCTTCCCTACAGAATGGCTGTTCATCCAGGTGGTGAAGGTGTAATATGTTCCTTGCCAAAGAGTTGCAGGTAGCCCATTAAGTTCAAAATCTAGTTAAATGATCTAACTAGTAGCTTAACTTTCTGATATATGGTAACCTTTCAAACTGTTGGTCTGCAGATGGTTTGAATGGGAAGCAACCAAGAACGAAAGCGCGTTGACTTTAAGTCTAAAACAGTCCGAAAAAGTCCTTTACGAATTAGAACATATCGGACAGCAGTTAGCAGTTACTTTTAGCCATGATGGTTCTTTACTCGCCCTAGGCAGTGAGGTAGGACGCGTCTTTCAAATACCCTTAATATCAATTCTACTTTCCTTTGATAATTATACGGTTTTTAAGTTTTAACTAACGAGTTATTATGCAGTACAGGATGGGAAGTTGAGGGCGTTTAAATGGCCTACCATGGAATCACTTGTTGATGTACCCGATGCTCACACCTCCGTAAAAAATCTAGATTTCAGGTTCATCATAGTGGCTGAGTTAGTGAATTCATAATCATATAAAAAGTCAAAGCTGTATAAATTCAAAGGTGTTTGTTAATCTGTGTTGCAGCCCTGACGGGAAGTTTCTTGTTTCCGTGGGAAGTGGCGGGCCCGGTAGAGTTTGGGATATCGCATCGTCAACACTTAAAGCTTCTTTACCGAAAGAAAATGTAAAAAAGTTAAAAGAGTTTTATGCACTTGTAATTAGGGCTGCATTCGAACCAAACGTTCTACGGACAGTTTGTGAAACGTTCGGCGGGAAGTTCGTTCGTTCATTTAATAAATGAACGGAACATGAACAAAGTCCACGTTCTTTCATCAATGTTCGTGAACGTTCAATAACGTGGTTGTTTGTGTTCGTTTGTGTTCAATAGTTCATTAGTGTTTTTAGTTTTTATATTTTATTTAAATTCTTCAAACTTCCATCAAATAAAATATTTGATAAGTACCAGTGTTTTCTATATTATGTTCATGACCGCTTGTTTGTGTTCGTTTGTTTCCATTTGTGTTCATGAACATTCGTTGCCTAAAATTAACAAACAAACACGTTCATTTTTTTTAACGAACGAACACGAACATAAAAAATCTTGTTCGGTAAGTGTTCATGGACAGTTGGTGAACACATATATATTCTTAACAAACGAACACGAACAAAGTCTTGTCCGTGTTCGTTCGGTTCGTTTGCAGCCCAACTTGTAATAATATTTTGATATAAAGCTAACTTATTTAACATGTCCTTTTCAGGATGAGGTTTTCGGATTTTGTAGATTTTCACAAAACCATGTGAATGAACAAGTTTTATACGTCACTGCAATGCGAGGTGAATCTCTACTTTTGTTTATTATTTATGTGAAGTCGGCTATTAGTTAGTGAATGATTTTGGACATTTTTTTTTTTTAACTTTGATAGATCGAGGAGGAAGTATCGTTAAGTGGAACACCACAACATGGAAGCGGATTAGCTCAAAGCACATCGTGCGGGACCCAATTTCCGCCTTCGGTGTATCAGACGATGGGAAGTTTCTTGCCATGTAAGTCTTAACTATTTTTTTAACATCTATTTTATGAATTGCGTGTAGATTACTTAACTTTTTATTTATTTTTGACAGTGGTACAATCCAAGGAGATATTTTTATATTGAATGCTAGTAGTATGAAGGTGCATACGGCAGTAAAAAAAGCACATTTGGGCCTTGTAACAGCACTAGCATTCTCACATGATTCAAGGTTCATTTTATTTTAATTGTCATTTAGAGCTTGCTTTTGTTTTGCGTACTATATGTTGATGAAGTTCGTTGGTTTTAATTTAGAGCTTTGGCATCTGCGTCTTTGGATTCAAGTGCAAGGGTGACACAAATTAAAGAAGCCAAGAAAAACGGTACATTTCTTCTCATCTTCTTCGATATTGTTTGACCCATTAGTAAAATTTTATATTTCAGATGTTATTTTCTCACCCTTTCTTAGTGCTAAAGCTTCTGGTTTTGTATTTGTAATTTAGTTTATTTTCATTTTCCAGTGATTTTTCTCTTATCAACTGATGATTGGCTTTCTTTACATTTTTACTTTTCTGCTGTTGTTGCAGGCTTGAATGTATGGATCATACTGTTTATCATCTTACTTGCAGTGGCTTTGTATTATGCCAAAACAGAAGGTTTGCTTCTCTAAAAAATCCAAAAAAGTTTTAAAACAAAATTCCTCACTTTTCACCCTTGAAATGGACTGAAAAGTTGACTCTGACTGGTTATATTATGCCATACCATTTTACATGGTAATTGCATAGATTGTGGATTTTATATTTATAGATGTGATTTGAACTCTTTATCAAGTAATAGAAGACTAACTTGTTTTGCTTGAGTAAGTAAAAGCTTGGTGTGAGAATCGGAATATTAGATACCCTTATATTTTTATATAGAGAGAGGGTCGTTCAATAAGTAGAAACTGCGTGATGTATAGGGCAGTTATATAACCGCTTAGGTGTCTCTCTCTCTCTCTCTCGTTGTTTAGTTTTGAAATTTAGTGGGTTTATCATGAAAATAAGACGGGTAGATATTGTTAATGTTTTAAGATGAAACAAGAATTTAGTGTATATGTTTACCTAACAGGCTCTACAGAAACAAACAATGAACATGTGTAGCGAACATACGTACGAAATATTTTTTGGTATCATAGCCGAGTTATGGTGTATAGCAAAGCCAGGGGCAACTATGCCAACACTCTGTAAGAGTTTAAACGATAAGCCCCTAAGGGTAAACATGCAAACTGTAACATAATAAGGAATATTTGAGATTAAGAAATTCAAGTCAATATCTATTGCATGCAAACCTGAGCTTACAACCATGACATACGGAATTGGATCAATTATGCAAAGTCAGATCTTAAATCCCAACTTTCTTAATTCATGGTTGTGCCTGATTTATACTTCTCGGCATTTCATTTCGAGATATATTTTGCTGGAAACGGAGTTATATTCAAAATAATGCATCTTTTTTTGGTTTACCATAAGTTGAAGCAAGTACCTAGGGCTGGCCTAATGGACTTTCCAGCCTAGTCACGGGCCTAGGGCCACCAAAAAATAAGGGCCCTCAAATTTTTAGAAAGTTTTTATATACAGTGTATATAATAGGCCCAAATATAAATAAGTTAATGACAAAACTAAACCAACTATTCATTGAAGAAGCCCAATATAAATATTGTTTAGGTGAAAAAAAAGCAGCTCATTTTCAAGGCACATTTCACATTTGTATTCCAGCTTTTACAACACAGCAACAAATTACTGTCCTAAGGGCATAGGGTGTCGTCCCGTTTTCCCCAGATTTCCTTAGAATGCGCAGTATCGTCCCATATTTCTCCAAAACTAAACTATTCTGATTTAAGTTAAACTTTTAAAATACAAGATTTTAACAAAAATAAAAGTTACATAATTAAAATAAATATCTTTTATAGTTTTAGGTCCTGGACCGGGCCAGACTTCACTGTGCCTTCCTCGAGTTGCCCACTGTGTGCCTTAATGCCCTAATCATCCATTCAGCCATTGAAAATAATTATTGCCTCAAACCCCTAAAATACAACACAATAGCAACCGCCCAATCATCTTTCCCCCTTCCCATCACAAGTTCACAACACAACATCCGCACTCATGGCGTCGGGTTTGTCGGGATTGGAGGAGAGTTTATGGGCAAAATTCAGTGTAATTACCCAAGGTAGGTTAATATTAACGACTAATTTCTCTGTTGATCTCTATATATGTTATATGATATTCAATAAATTCATCATTCATTCATGAAATTCGAAATCGTATGTATTACTTATTACAATCACTATTTTTTCGGAATCTCTAAATCCTAATTGTTACGTTGTCTTTAATTATTGATACCGATTATTGTGCTTGGCCTTGCGATTGAGATTTGAAACCATGCTTAGAAGTTGGAACTTGGAAGGCATAATCAATTCAAAGAAGAAGAGTGAAGAAATTGGTGATTGATATTGGGATTTAACTTCGCCAACTATAAACTTCTAGTTTATAATTGTCAGTCCCAAGCCTGAGTAAAGGATTTCGGAATGTAGTTGTTCAAGTAACACTCTTCATCTTCAAAACATTCTTTTGGACTTTTGCACTTCGTGGAGTCACTGTCACTGTCACTTTTTCAAAACATTGTTTACCACATTTTTAACCACTTCAGAATCAATTTTATCTTCATCAGAAGATTTTTCAAACGTGACATCAATGTTTTATGGTAATTTGTCAGCTTCGGTTTCCAATTTGATGTTCAAAGCCTTATACACCCCTAAGTTTTTCTTTGAAAAATCACCACTCATGGGTGGTGGAACACGGTTATACCCAACCCCGCCTCCATTGTTATAAACATCTTCACCATTCGTGTTCTTACCGATTGGTTTTGGAATAATATGATCAAGAACAAAGCTAGCAGTATAATAACTTTTCAATTTCAAGTTAATTCGTTCATTTTCAATTTTAACTTCTTCAAATTGAAGTTTCAGCTTTGCCATGTCATCCAGAAGCGTGTTAGTTTGTTTTTCTTTTTCTTGAAGAGTATACTGTAATTTTGAATTTGTATCGCGAAGCTGATAATCACGTGTGTCAGCTTCAGTAATTACTCTTTTTAATTCATCATACGCTTCTTTTATTGTTCTATGTTCAAGAGTAAGCGTTTCATTTATTTTTCTAAAATTTTCAACTTCTGTTTCACCCTTTTTCAGATTTTCTTCTAAAAGAATGATTTTATCTTTTGAACCTTTGATTATTTTATCTTTCAAATTAATATCATCTTTTAACGAATCCATTTTCTTAGTGAATTCGACATTTCTGGATATCAAAGCTTTGTCTTTTTCAGTACAGGCACTGCATGTTTCCATACATTTTCTGCACTGCTTTTCATTTTTAATTCATCTTTCTTACCGTTTTCTTCATTTTTACTCACAGACCTGACCTGTTGTGATGACTCAGTGGACTTAGTTCGGTTTTCTACCTCGGTGGTGTCACACCCCAACCAATGGCGGAATCATCGGAGTTGGACGAAGAAAGATTGCTCATCACACATAACGCTAATTGTGACAATAATTAAATCATAACCGTTTTCATTTCATAATTCAAATTGTCATTACAATACATGGAATTCAAATAACAACAAATAAAAGATAAATACGACAAGTTCAACATAACATAAATATTCAAATCTAGTGATTTCTTGGGCGTGCTTCTAGTCATCCCTACTAGATTTCATACGATCATTATCTTCAACCTGTAACATGTTTAAAATAAAGTTCATTGCAAAAACAAAGGCGAGTATACAGGTTTTCATACATAGCATAAAAATAAGTTTAAACAATTCCACATGGCAAGCTAATCGAAACAAGATAAACAATAAATTGGCATGTGCATAACTAATCAAACCAAGATGAAACGCAATAAGCTCTTAACATAACCCAACGTTCACAGTGTTGGGATTCAGTGGTGTCAATTTTTACTTTTATCAAAACAGGTCTGATATATTTTATTAACTAAATATATAATTAATAAATACGCAGCGGAATAAATATATTAATCAACACCAAAATGAACCAAACAGGATCATGGTTACAAACATGCAAATACGATACATAAAATAATTAATCTACCGATGAGAAAAATTATACCCTTGTCGTTAATAATTAACCGTGTGAGACACCGAGGTACAACGAACGAGTGCTAGACACGAACACGAATGGCACGAGTAACAGCTCGTGGCAATGCGACAACCTTGACTTGGTTATTAGACGTCACAAAAGAAATTAGGTGAATGGCACCTACCTTTTGTTATATGACAGAAGGTGGCGGCAGGCTTTTTATTGTGATTGTCTCACAAAGACAAAAGGGTAAAACCCTTTTCTTTTCTTACGGCAGAAGCACACCAAAAGGGATGATAAAATAAAATATATATAGTAACATATATATCTAGGTTAACATCCTAATTATCTTTTAGGCCCCGAAGCCCAATAAGTAAAAATCCAGACGTGATACGAAGCCCGAAAAACAAAGTTTAATTAAATGAGTAATTAAACGTTATATTATTTATAACCCGTATAAATAATAAATCTCGTTTCCCGTGAATATATAATTATTCTAGATAATTATATATTTCGCTCCGTTAATTGTTCGTGGTCACCAGTTAATCGAGTTAAGTGGATTTAATGTTCGTTGCCCAAGGTGTAACTCTTACGGGTCATAGCTCGGTCAGCAGCGTTGACTTATCGAACCCGTCCATATAAATCCAACAATCTCCCACTTGGACGGCCTTTGATAAAATATTCAACGCAGACAGTCAGCGGCGCTCTAGCTGCACATGGCTGCCCCCAACAAGGTATGACACTTTAAAGTCATTAACCAAAACACCTTGCTATTAGTAACAACTTACTATTGCAAGACAATAGACTTACGGTAATTGTTGTCATTCATCCTTTCTGTAAAAGACATAAATTGAATCAATGAGACATGGATTAAGTTCATTCTCATATGGTGTTCAATTATTATCGTTCTCGATCAAGAGTCAAAGTGGTCCGAACAAACACACAGTAAGTTTGGGTAAGGCCTTACACTTCACCAGTTTGAATCAACGAGGGCGCCACAATGTCTAACTGTTACATATCATGTAAGAGTACAGAATCCCATATCGACTACATACAACTCCCACTGAACTTCAGAACTATTCCCAATTAAAGCCTTTATGACTGGCAGTTACGCGACAGCGGTTGACAGTAATCAAAGAATAGTCCTTGGTAAACGGAAGTTCTAATATGTATCTCAGGTCAAAGGATACTAAATGAGTATACCAATATCAAATCATCTTATGACGAGGATCCATGAAGATGATTTGATGCGAGTTACATCCAACGTCATTCTCAATGAGGTCTGTGAATTTGGAAGTCAACTCCTTGAGTCCAAAGTCAGAATAGTCTTAATTCAGAATCGTTCCCACGAGTCTAACCGACTACGGATAGTTTAGAATGCAAGATTCATGGATTAAACGTATTAAAATCGAACACAGTTATAAGATTCAGAATTGCATTTAACCAGTAAATCAAAATTGAATTCAAAAGTACAACTGTTAAAAGTTCGTACATCCAAATACTAAATCAAAACATACAGCTAGCTAATCTAAGCCCGATAGCACCCATGTGCTGATCATGCTTGTCCTGAGTCATGGGCTTAGTAAACGGGTCTGCTAGGTTTTGATCTGTGTCCACTTTGCTTATCATGATGTCTCTACGTTCCACAATTTCCCGTATGTAGTGGAACTTTAAAACTGGCATCAGTGTAACATCTTACGGTGAGCTCTTCTTTCATTCCTCCAAATACTAAGAACATATCTTTAGTTCTTCTCAGATACTTCAGAATGTTCTTAACAGCAGTCCAATGGGCAATGCCAGGAGCTTGATGATAACGACTAGTTATGCTTAAAGCATGCGAGACGTCAGGTCTAGTACATAACATAGCATACATGATAGAGCCAATCGCTGAAGCATATGGAACTGCTTCCACTCGCTTAATTTCAATGTCCGTTGAAGGAGATTGCGATTTGTCCAACACAGTCCCTTTAGTCATAGGAACACCTCCTTTTTTGGAGTTTTCCATCTTAAAGCGTGTCATCATTTTGTCTATGTATGTACTTTGACTTAGCTCAAGAAGTCGCTTAGATCTATCCCTATAGATCTTGATTCCTAGAATATAAGCTGCTTCTCCAAGATCTTTCATTGCGAAACAAGTTCCCAAATAGTGTTTAACTTCGTTAAGCATAGGGACGTTGTTTCCAATTATCAGTATATCATCAACATACAGGATGAGGAATGATATAGTGCTCCCACTAGCCTTTCTGTAAACACAAGGCTCATCTTCATTTTTGACAAAACCAAACTCTTTGATCTTTTGGTCAAAACGAAGATTCCAGCTACGAGACGCCTTCTTGAGTCCATAAATGGACTTATTCAGCTTGCACACCCTATTAGGATATTTTGGATCAACAAAACCGTCTGGCTGAACCATATAGACATCTTTAGAGAGATGCCCATTAAGAAAAGAGGTTTTGACATCCATTTGCCATATCTCGTAGTCATAGTACGCGGCTATGGCAAGCAATATCCTGATCGATTTGATCATAGCAACGGGCGAGAAGGTTTCATCATAGTCAATACCCTGAGTTTGAGTGAAACCCTTCGCAACTAGCCGTGCTTTAAAGGTGTGTACATTTCCATGCATATCGGTTTTTCTCTTGAAAACCCATTTGCTCCCTACTTCCCGAGATTCGGGGGGTAGCTCAACCAAGTCCCAGACTTGATTATCACGCATAGATTGCATCTCAGCGTTCATGGCTTCCAGCCATTTCGCAGATTCAGGATCTGAGATAGCAGATTTGTAGTTAGTAGGTTCGTCATTAGACTCATCTACTACCAAGACTTCAGCACCTTCGAGATGCCAAAGGTATCTGTCAGGTTCTTTACGAGTCCTGCTACTTCTGCGAACGCCTGTGTTCATGTCTGATTCATCAGCAACAATTTCTTGTTGTTCAGACGTTCCGACTTCATCGGCGGTTGTTGTTGGTTCTTGAATTTCTTCAAGATCAACCACATTATTTCCAGTTCCTCAATTAATAAGTTCTTCCTCGAGAAAGTGCCCCTTCCTTTTGATGGAAATAACATTTGCATCAGGATGGTAGAAATAATATCCGCTTCTTTTATAGTATCCGACGAAAACAACCTTTTCGCCTCGAGGATCGAGCTTATCATCAGCATCACTTGTGATGTATGCATCACATCCCAAAACTTTTAGGTATTCCAAATCGGGTTTACGCCCATGCCATATCTCATATGGGGTTTTGTTTACCTTTTTAGTCGGAGCCAGATTGACAATGCGGGCGACAGTCATAAGAGCATGACCCAAAAAGGAGTGAGGTAAGTTAGTTCTACACATTATCGATCGAACCATATTAAGTAGGGTTCGATTTCTCCTCTCGCTCACGCCATTAAGTTGGGGTGTGCCAGGTGGAGTGGGTTCTGAAATTATTCCACACTTTTTGAGATGATTGAGGAACTCTAAGCTAAGGTATTTGCCACCTCGATCTGATCGAAGTATTTTTATCTTTCTAGTAAGTTGGTTTTCTACTTCGTTTTGAAACTCTTTGAACTTTTCAAAAGTTTCATGCTTATGCTTCATAAGATAGAAATAAGAATATCGACTATGAAAGTAACGAAGTATCTTTCATGGTTTCTTATCATGGTTATGAAAAGGCCACATACATCAGTGTGAATGAGTCCTAGCAGACCATTGGCCCGTTCACCAACACCAGTGAAGGGACGCTTTGTGAGTTTGCCAGCTAAGCAAGATTCGCAATCATTAAAGGAGTCCTGTCCAGTGGATTCAAGAATCCCCTCGGATTGGAGCCATTTTATGCGTGCCTTACTTATGTGGCCAAGTCTACAATGCCATAGAAAGGTTTCATTAATACCAGCTTTGTCACACTTAGAAAGATGATATATGTTATTACGTGTTTGAACATCAATCTCATAAATACCATTTCGAGGTTTAGCCTCAAAATAAAAGACATCATTCAAGTAGGCAGAAATAGAAATACCATTAAAAACGTACTTGAAACCTTGTTCAAACAAAAGGGAAACCGAAATAATGTTTTTGGTTATACCAGGTGCAAACAAACAATTGTTTAAATTAACTACAAGGCCAGAAGGACACGAAAAATGAAATGTGCCAGTTGCAAGAACGGGCACTCTTTTCCCATCACCAACGATGAGTTCCATGTCGCCTTGTTTCAGCTTCCTCCACTTTTCAGGCTCCTGCAAAACATTAGTGATGTGGTAACCACACCCGGTATCAAATAACCACGTGTTGCTAGAGACAGTAAAAAGTTCAATAACATAAATGAGAATACCTGAAGAAGTGCCAATGTTATTGGCCTTGTTCACCTTCAGCTTGGCTAGATACTGGGGGCAGTTCCTTTTCCAGTGCCCCATTTGGTTGCATTCAAAGCACTGACGCTCCTGAGGAGGGGGTGGTTTAGCACCCTGCTTGTTGTTGGTGGCAGATTTGGTAGCAACAACAGCCAGTTTCTTGCCTTTGCTGTTATGAGCCCTTTTCTTGTTGTTGGGCTTCTTAACACCACCAGACTTGACCATCAGAACTTGGTTGGTTTTATGTGGAATGTTCATCTCAACCGTTTTGAGCATACCATGTAGCTCAGGCACAGTCTTCACCCAAGCATTCATATTATAGTTCATAATAAACTGGTCATATGAGCTAGGGAGAGAGTTCAAGATGAAGTCCGCTGCCATTTCATCTTGCAGGGGATAACCAAGTTTGTTCATCTGGTCAATGTACCCTTTCATCTTAAGCACATGAGTACTGACACACGATCCTTCTTGCATTTTACAGCTTATGAGCTGCTTCATGGTGTCATATCGCTCCTGTCGGGCTTGTTTCTGAAACATGCCTTTCAGTTGCTGGATCATGTCATAAGCATCTTTATCTTCCATGTTCTTTTGAAGTTCAGGAGACATGGTGGCTTGCATAAGGCAGGCCACCTCAATGGCATCCTCGTTATGCTTTTCTAGTGCCTTACGAGCAGCAGTAGTGTTACTTTCAGGCTCGGTAGGGACTGGGCCATCTAAGAGATAAAGCTTTTTCGCCATCTTGAGAACTATTCTCAGATTGCAGTGCCATTCGAGAAAGTTGGTGTTATTCAGTTTTTCCTTTTCAAGTATAGACTTGAGAACGAAGGAGTTGTTATCATTAGACATCTGTTACATAAGCAAAGAGATTTTAATTAGTATTTTCGATGTATATTTCCTTATTTAATTAATGACCCATTACAGTAATTAGAACAAGGAATGAGAATCTGGCTATGTCAGTAGTAAAGGCAGCTGTGGCATGCTCTTTAGTAAGTGACTAGGCAGACTGACAACGAGTGTCAATTGTGAGAATTGCACAACTCTCAAGTATGAGGCCGCTAAGACAACTCTTGTCTATGCATTGATATGTTTAGTCTCATCTATGCCGACTTTTTACTTTCGAGACAGCTGGAGCATGTGGTGAGAAAAGAAAAAGTAATAGTCGTCCTAAAAGAGGTACTTGTGGAAGGGCCGGATGTGTCAACGAAACCCTTGCACCTTGGAAGGATATGCTAGACATCAAGTGTGGTGATGTGGCTCCAAACACTGATGGTTCGCTTTTACGTTCCAAGTGTAGCTTGTGGTAGGATGGCATAGACTATTGATTTTAACTATGGGTTAATTTAATATTTACCAAATAGGGTCGTAAGAGCCTGTTTTAGTATATATTTAGTCGTGACATCTTGATGAACCCTTTCATCTCTCAGGACACTTAATTTTAAATAACCTATTAAAACTAAGTTTGTCGCGACTTGTATAACCATATAAAAGTTAATAGTTTTAAAACTATTAAGTTATGAGTTTTAGAAAGTTAAAAAAAAATTAAATTTCAAAAACTCTAATGGTTATTAATTATTTTAAAATAAACTATTTGTTTTATAACAAATATTTACAAGTTGTAAAAATCAATTTAGAACTTGTTATAATTGATTGTGAACATTCTAAAACACCTTTTAAAAGTTTGGTATTAGGTTGGTTGTAATATAACAATTTATATTATAAAAGCAACCATAATAGCAAAAATAAATATGTAAATCTTTAGGCCATTTTGTTTGATCTTGCTAGAGCCAAATAGCAAGACCAAACTGGGTCACGAGGTAACAACAACCACAAGGATGGACCTAGTGCATCTAGTTGTCTTTAGCACCTCCTTGATTCCTGTAATGTCTTCAGTTTTGTCTTCGGGTCTTCAACTTTATATTATAATAAAAATATAACAAGAATTGAAACCCTAATCTATTACAACTTTGAGCCACAAAGTGGGCCAAAACCATAAAACAAAACAATAACAAAAATACAAGTGCAAGGTCGGCCAGATTTACATATTCAACACAATCATATTGAAGTGAGCAATCTTTTGGTCAAATAAAACAAATAAAACTTTTGACCAAATAACTTTTTGCCCAAGAAATATTTAGATCTGAAACTTTAAACAAGTTAAAGTTTGAGATCTATAACCGGTTAAAAGGACCGGTTCCGATTTGCATGTTGTAAGCGTGGCTCTGATACCATTGTTGGGATTCAGTGGTGTCAATTTTTACTTTTATCAAAACAGGTCTGATATATTTTATTAACTAAATATATAATTAATAAATACGCAGCGGAATAAATATATTAATCAACACCAAAATGAACCAAACAGGATCATGGTTACAAACATGCAAATACGATACATAAAATAATTAATCTACCGATGAGAAAAATTATACCCTTGTCGTTAATAATTAACCGTGTGAGACACCGAGGTACAACGAACGATTGCTAGACACGAACACGAATGGCACGAGTAACAGCTCGCGACAATGCGGCAACCTTGACTTGGTTATTAGACGTCACAAAAGAAATTAGGTGAATGGCACCTACCTTTTGTTATATGACAGAAGGTGGCGGCAGGCTTTTTATTGTGACTGTCTCACAAAGACAAAAGGGTAAAACCCTTTTCTTTTCTTACGGCAGAAGCACACCAAAAGGGATGATAAAATAAAATATATATAGTAACATATATATCTAGGTTAACATCCTAATTATCTTTTAGGCCCCCAAGCCCAATAAGTAAAAGTCCAGATGTGATACGAAGCCCGAAAAACAAAGTTTAATTAAACGAGTAATTAAACGTTATATTATTTATAACCCGTATAAATAATAAATCTCGTTTCCCGTGAATATATAATTATTCTAGATAATTATATATTTCGCTCCGTTAATTGTTCGTGGTCACCAGTTAATCGAGTTAAGTGGATTTAATGTTCGTTGCCCAAGGTGTAACTCTTACGGGTCATAGCTCGGTCAGCAGCGTTGACTTATCGAACCCGTACATATAAATCCAACACACAGGCGGTGCGTTAATCCTATAACGCTATATATGTCAAGTATAGGCTTGTACGAAGTTAATGATAAGTCTAACACAAAACGTATAACCCCAAGTTTAAAGTATTAAGTAACAAGTATGCATGTCTGTATAAGAAATGTTTGTGCATTTTAGAAATAAGTATAAGTGTAAGTTTTCATAGTTTAACATGTTACACCCCACAAGGTGGTAAACAAAAAGGGGGTTTCAAGTATACTTACGGTTTTGCAAGCTTCCACTTGTTAATCTACGAAGAGTTGTTGGTTGTTGGAGGAGGAAACACCAAGTCCTTCTACACGAGGAAGCAAGGTGTATGAGTATTTGGATGATAACGGGAGATTTAGGAATTTGGAATTAAAAGTACATGGAAATTAAACATATGAGAAAGTAACCATCTAACACATAATACTAGTTTTTCACACTATGAAACCCATAGGGGTGAATGTTTTCATGTGTTAAAGTACCCATTAGAATCGTAGCTAGTACCAAGTTCTTAGATGATGTAACTTAATATTTTGAAAAATAACCATAAGATTATGATCAAAGGTTCGGTTACTATAAGTATTATCTATTTCATATAGTATACGTATCATAAGTTTAGTCCAATAATGTCACAAGTATTATCATAGAAGTCATGCATGAGGTAGGAAGATAAATCTTCCATTTTGGAACCTCTTTTGTATTCACCAATGCACAAGTTGTCATAAGACAACAAGGATGGTCATGAATGAACAACAAGGAAATGAAATATACATACTAACTAAGAGGAATCATCAAGTGAAGTGTGGATTGTAAGTAGGATAACCCAAGCTATCCAAATAATCACACACACACAAGTTCAATGTGACACTCTGGGATTTCCCCGAGCATTATCTTGTATATCTCCTGTGTATATATGCATTATTAAATGAAAGTTGCGTATTGTTTAGATGTTCTATGTGATCCTTACATTATGTGTATGTATGATATATATATATATATATAGGTATGTATGTGTGTAGTGGGCCGAGACCACGAAACCCAACTCGAGACCACCCGGTCTCGAGTGAACAATGAACATTTGGGCCGGTTGGGCCATGCCACTCGGAACCAAACCCACTAGGGGTGTACCGGCCTTGAAACGGGTATAAAAAACCAAAACCCTCACACTTTCTCCTTTACACTCTCCCTCATTTCACTCTTACACTCTCTACCTCTCCCTCACTAAAACCCTAACAAACATCACCCTCTCCTCCTCTCCTTCTCGGATCCAACCGGCAACAAGAACACCCTCGGATTGGCTCGGAATCATCACTCGAAGGCTTCATTATATCACCTACTTGAACACCTTTGTGTCACACAACAACCGGTTAGTGATTCCTTGCATTTTAGAGATGATAATGTTGTATATGTTGGCTTGTTAAATCATATGCATGTCAAATAGTTGATGTTATTATTGTTGTTTATTGATGATGAAAGTGATTGTTTGATAAAGAAAATGATTACTTGTTACTAAATGATGCTTATGTGATGATTAAGGTTTTGATGCATAGGATGAGTTGTTAAATGGCTATGTTATCCGATTGATGTTAGATGTTTGGCTAGATGGTTTTGATACCGAATGATATGCATAACTGAAAATGAATGTTTGAATCTTAGTAAATGTGATTGCTTGATAATATGATGAATAATATGAAGAACAATATGAATGTCACAAAAATATTTAAAAATCATGTTATTTGATCCATTTTGGTTGATAACCGGACAAGAAAACATGTTGGTGGAATGTTATTGGTTAGTACACATTATCACAAATATGAATTTCTATTGGCTAGTACATTGGACAGGTTCTAGAAGGATTCTGGTGCACGTAACTGTGGTTGCGAGTCGGAACCCTTGGTTGCGACTCGAGACCAAGGCATGATGAACCGAGACGGGCTTCAGGGACTCGAGGCCGACTAAGTCTCGACTTGAGACGACATGATCTCGACTCGAGACTGGGCTCGAGACTCCTGAGATTGCGACTCGCAAGCAGCACACTCGAGACCAAAACGTGATTCTTCGAGATCTCCCGGTTGCGACTCGAGGCCGTGTATTCTCGAGTCGAGACCACCCTTGTCTCGACTGGGCTGCCTACGTGTTATTGGGCCACGACTTGTTGGGCTATCTGTTGACTGGGCTGCATGTGTTTCTGTTACTGTTTGTTTGTGAAAATGTTAGGGCAGGCCCAATAACCCAACTGTTTGAATGTATGCATGCTTAGTGTGTCTATACGTGTTTACTATACGTGATTACTTGTACCCCAACTTGACCTATATTTGGTAACCATGCTAGGACGTGGTGACCAACGTGATTGACCGGGTATTTAATCTACCGAGCAACCCAAGGTGAGTTCACAACCTAAAGCATGCGTTCCCGGTGGTTTGGGAAACGGAACTAAAAACAACACTATCCCCTTATGAGGGATACAACTTACTTTTCTTCCCTTGTTATTGGGAACCTTTAGTTAATTACTGTTTATACGGAATGCAACAAACGGCACTAAACGAAACTCTATCACTCAAGTCCCTACTACATAATACCGATTAGTCGCCGGGGCCAGGCGAACGGGTTATTAGTTGATAGCGCTATTTAGGTCTTACCAACCTCACACCGTGCCATGGTATGGGATCGGTCGTGAACTAATGTACTCAGGCATCCGTCAATGATGATAGAACATTGACATCGGGGCATCCTGCGGAAACGCAAACGGTTACCTAGTGTTCGGTATTGGAAAAACAGTTTAGTCGCTAACTTTTGGGGTAGCTCCCCATGGCATGTATAAACGAGTAAATTAACTGGTGAAACAAGTTTTTGGTAATTAAAACTGGACAACTAGTGAACTCGCTCAACATTATTGTTGACACCTTACTGCATGCTTTGCAGGTAACCAGTGACTGAGGAGCTTGCTGCTTGGGAATGTGTAGTGGTCGTCAAAACCCGTGTGTTGGGTTTTAATTATCTTGAACTATGAACTGTCTTTAAAACTATTTGGTTTATGCTTCCGCTGTTTTGTTTAAACTAATTATCGAACTTAAACTACGATGTTGCTAACTACTTTGGATAGCAAATATTTCTACTATTAATCAATGCTCAGTATAATTGGTGGCTGGATCCTGGTCAGTCACGCCCTCAAGCGGATGATGCTCCGCAGGTGGAATTTGGGGGTGTGACAGATTGGTATTAGAGCCATTGGTTATAGTGAACTTGGTTTTAAAAAGGGGAGAATCTTTTTGAGAAAAACCAGACTATAACCTGTGACTCGTGACGACACTACACTCCAAGTGCAAGACTCGACTTATCTGACCTCATAGCTCGGACCCATGCTTACTTGCTTGTTTGTCTTATGCTTTCTGCTCTGCTATACGTACTAGTTTGCCTAATTAGATAGATACGCCTCCCCTCTTCTATCTTATTCTCGCTAAGTTACGACATCACACTCATACTATGTTCTCTGGCTATGAAGACAATGAGTGGACGCGGACGAGGAAACGTCAACATGACTCAGGCTCAGTTCACTAACCTGATCAACACGGTGGCTGCAGCTTTCGCAGCTCACCCTGGAGGTAAGCTCGTTGTTTTAGGATGTTTAGATCCTACCGCCGCATCGTCTTTTCACCTCTAAACCCATTTCGCTTCACTCCTCACAACAGGTCAGCATGCGCCTGTGCAACCACGTGTTTGTACTTTCAAGACCTTCATGGATTGCAAACCTCTTCCTTTCAATGGCACTGAGAGTGCCATAGGGCTACTGCACTGGATCGAGAAAGTGGAAGCTGTCTTTGCTGTCTGCGAATGTCCCCCAGCTAATTGGGTAAAGTTTGCTACTGGTACCCTGGAGGGAAGCGCACTTTCGTGGTGGAAGGCGCAAATTCAAATGCTTGGTTTGGAGACTACTAATGCTACTGCATGGGAAGATTTCAAGGATATGATCAAGGAAGAGTATTGTCACAGGGATGACATTCACAAACTCGAGGACGAGTACTATAGTCTCAAGATGGTTGGGTCAGAGATTGAGACCTACACCAAGCTGTCCAACGACTATGCCGCACTTTGCCCAAACATGTCCCGACCCATGTATCGAAGGATCGAATTGTACATCAAGGGCTTAGTCCCAGAAATCAGGAGCCATGTGACCTCGGCCAATCTCACTACCATACAGCCTGTGGTTCGTCTTGCCCACAAACTCACCAACCAGGCTGTGGAAGAGGGCAGGTTGCCCAAAAGGATCAGTGTTGCGGAAGGAACTTCTAGTGATGGCAAACGAAAGTGGGATGGAAATCAGGGCAAGGATGCCAACTCTACTCAGGCCCCAGCCCAGCAAAGGAAAACTGAAAACAACAAAGGCACTCAGCAACAGGGTGGCTACCGGGGAAGCTACCCTAAGTGCAACAAGTGTAACAGGCACCACAATGGGGCATGTAACAAAGGTCAGTGCCAGCGATGCAACAAGATGGGGCATGAAGCCAAGGATTGTAGAAGTCAGTTCCCAGCAAGGCAGAATCAGCAACAACCCCAACAGCAACAGCAGCAGGGTAACAACCGCGGATGTTTTAAATGTGGGGCAACAGGGCACATGCGAAAGGATTGCCCTGAACTGAATCAGAATCGCAACAACAATCAGGGAGCTGGGAACAATGAGCAAAACAACAATGCATGGAATGGTGCAAGAGGAAGAGCTTTTGTGATTGGAGCTGGAGAAGCAAGGAACGACCCCAACGTCGTGGCGGGTAAGTTCCTACTTGATGATCGTTATGTTTCTGTGTTATTTGATTCTGGAGCCGATGCTAGTTATGTATCCCTTCGTATTAGTAAGAAACTTAAGCACTCGCCTGCATTATTAAGTTCTAAGCACGTCGTCGAGATAGCCAATGGTAGGAACATCGAGGCCTCGCACGTGATCCACGACTGCAAACTAGAACTGTCTGGTCAAACGTTTAGTATCGACCTTTTCCCTGTCAAACTTGGAAGCTTCGACGTCGTCATCGGCATGGATTGGTTATCCAAACATCGCGCTGAGATCCTCTGTCAAGAGAAAGCAGTCCGTATTCCTCGCCGCTCTGGCAAACCCCTCATCGTCCAAGGTAACAAAGGCGGAGAAGTCACCGGCATTATCTCGCTTCTAAAAGCCCAGAAGTGTTTACAAAAAGGGCACACCGCTATCTTAGCACTCGTCACTGACACGCAGGAAGGGGAAAAGAGGATTGAAGATTTTCCTGTAGTACGTGACTACCCCGAGGTATTTCCTGAGGAACTACCTGGACTCCCTCCCCACCGTCAGGTCGAATTCCAAATCGAGCTAGCTCCCGGAGCAGCACCCATAGCTCGTGCGCCTTATCGACTAGCCCCTGCAGAACTGAAGGAACTCTCTACGCAACTACAGGAACTTTTGGATAAAGGATTTATCCGTCCTAGTTCATCACCCTGGGGAGCACCAGTACTCTTTGTTAAGAAGAAAGATGGCACATTCTGAATGTGCATCGACTATCGTTAGCTGAACAAGGTTACCATCAAGAATCGTTACCCTCTCCCGCGCATTGACGACCTATTCGATCAGTTGCAAGGATCGAGCTACTATTCTAAGATTGACCTGCGATCAGGCTATCATCAGCTGAGAGTTCGTAATGAAGACATCTCTAAGACTGCGTTCAGAACTCGTTATGGCCATTACGAGTTCCTCGTCATGCCTTTTGGAATGACTAACGCGCCGGCGGTTTTCATGGATCTCATGAACCGAGTGTGCAAGCCTTACCTCGACAAATTCGTGATTGTGTTTATCGACGACATCCTGATCTACTCGAAAAGTCAAGAAGAGCATGAACGACACCTACGTCTTATCCTCGAACTCTTACGCAATGAGCAATTGTACGCCAAATTCTCGAAGTGTGACTTTTGGCTTCGAGAGGTCCATTTCCTTGGGCATGTGGTCAATAAGGATGGAATTCACGTCGACCCCGCTAAGATCGACTCGATAAAGAATTGGCCTATGCCCAAGACTCCAACCGAAGTTCGCCAATTCTTAGGATTGGCAGGATACTACCGCAGATTCATCAAGGGATTCTCAAAGATTGCTCAACCCCTCACGACACTCACCCAGAAAGGCATTGCTTACAAGTGGAATGAGGCTCAGGAATTGGCCTTTCAAAGGCTAAAGGATAACCTCTGTAGTGCTCCTATTCTCTCGTTGCCTGAAGGCACCGCCGACTTTGTGGTTTACTGCGATGCGTCTATCCATGGGCTCGGTTGCGTGTTGATGCAACGCGAGAAAGTTATTGCCTACGCTTCTCGACAACTTAAGACGCATGAGAGAAACTACACTACGCATGACCTGGAACTGGGAGCAGTGATTTTTGCTCTTAAGATATGGAGACACTACCTGTACGGTACCAAGTGCACTATTTACACCGATCACAGGAGTCTCGAGCATATCTTTAGGCAAAAGGAATTGAACATGCGACAGCGTCGATGGGTCGAACTGTTAAATGATTACGAATGCGCCATCAAGTACCATCCGGGCAAGGCCAATGTCGTGGCAGATGCCCTCAGCCGAAAGGACACTATACCAAAGCGCGTGCGAGCATTGCAACTTACCATCCAGTCTAACCTCCCTACTCAGATCCGAAATGCTCAAGTCGAAGCATTGAAACCGGAAAACATCAGGGCTGAGTCCCTGCGAGGATCGAGGTAGCGATTAGAACAGAAGGAAGATGGCGCTTACTATGTAACAGGGCGCATTTGGGTTCCACTCTATGGAGATTTGCGTGGACTCGTGATGGACGAAGCCCATAAGTCCCGTTACTCAGTACACCCTGGATCAGATAAGATGTACCACGACTTGAGGACTACGTATTGGTGGCCTGGCATGAAGGCCCACATCGCGGCATATGTTAGCAAATGTTTGACTTGCGCAAGAGTCAAAACAGAGTACCAGAAGCCAGCAGGCCTACTCCAACAACCAGAAATCCCGAAATGGAAATGGGAACAAATTTCCATGGATTTTGTCACAGGGCTACCTAGGTCTCAACGCGGAAATGATACTATTTGGGTAATAGTAGATCGATTGACCAAGTCCGCACACTTTTTGGCTATTAAGGAGACAGACAAGTTTTCTACCTTGGCGGAAGTTTACTTAAAGGAAGTAGTTTCGAGGCACGGGGTGCCAACCTCAATTATTTCCGACCGAGACGCTCGTTTTACTTCGGAATTGTGGCAAGCTATGCACAAATCCTTTAGCTCACGTCTAGATATGAGCACCGCTTATCACCCGCAAACGGATGGACAGTCCGAACGCACCATCCAAACCCTAGAGGACATGCTTAGAGCATGTGTGATCGATTTTGGCAAGAATTGGGAGAAGCATCTACCGCTAGTGGAATTCTCCTACAATAACAGCTACCACACTAGCATTCAGGCAGCACCTTTTGAGGCATTGTACGGTCGTAAATGCCGATCACCTCTCTGTTGGGCGGAAATCGGTGATAGTCAAATCACGGGCCCAGAGATGGTGGTAGATACAACGGAAAAGATTGCCCAGATCAGACAACGCATGGCGGCAGCTCGTGACCGCCAGAAGAGTTACGCTGATAAGCGTAGGAAACCACTAGAATTCCAGGTCGGTGACCGGGTTCTACTTAAAGTCTCACCCTGGAAGGGTGTGGTTCGCTTTGGTAAGTGGGGCAATCTTAATCCACGATATATCGGACCATTCGAAATTACCGAGAGAATCGGTAAGGTTGCTTATAGATTGAACATGCCTGAAGAACTGAGTGCGGTACACAACGTATTTCACGTATCTAATCTGAAGAAGTGTCTATCAGATGAAACGCTCGTAATTCCTTTCAAGGAACTAACTATTGATGAACAGCTACACTTTACTGAGGAACCGATTGAGATCACGGATCGAGAGATCAAAATCCTCAAACGTAGCCAGATACCTCTTGTACGAGTCCGTTGGAACTCGCGACGTGGCCCAGAGTTTACCTGGGAGCGGGAAGACCAGATGAAGCACAAGTATCCCCAGTTGTTCCCAAACGAAAACCCCAGCGCTGAAGCTACAACCGAATTTCGGGACGAAATTCCAAACTAACGGGGGGATGATGTGACACCCCGTTGAAACGTTCTCATTTACACTAGCTTGACAGTGGCTGCCTTAACTTTCGGGACGAAAGTTCTTAAAACTTGGGGATAATGTGACACTCTGGGATTTCCCCGAGCATTATCTTGTATATCTTTGTGTATATATATGCATTATTAAATGAAAGTTGCGTATTGTTTAGATGTTCTATGTGATCCTTGCATTATGTGTATGTATGATATATATATATATATAGGTATGTATGTGTGTAGTGGGCCGAGACCACGAAACCCAACTCGAGACCACCCGGTCTCGAGTGAACAATGAACATTTGGGCCGGTTGGGCCATGCCCCTCGGAACCAAACCCACTAGGGGTGTACCGGCCTTTAAACGGGTATAAAAACCCAAAACCCTCACACTTTCTCCTTTACACTCTCCCTCATTTCACTCTTACACTCTCTACCTCTCCCTCACTAAAACCCTAACAAACATCACCCTCTCCTCCTCTCCTTCTCGGATCCAACCGGCAACAAGAACACCCTCGGATTGGCTCGGAATCATCACTCGAAGGCTTCATTATATCACCTACTTGAACACCTTTGTGTCACACAACAACCGGTTAGTGATTCCTTGCATTTTAGAGATGATAATGTTGTATATGTTGGCTTGTTAAATCATATGCATGTCAAATAGTTGATGTTATTATTGTTGTTTATTGATGATGAAAGTGATTGTTTGAAAAAGAAAATGATTACTTGTTACTAAATGATGCTTATGTGATGATTAAGGTTTTGATGCATAGGATGAGTTGTTAAATGGCTATGTTATCCGATTGATGTTAGTTGTTTGGCTAGATGGTTTTGATACCGAATGATATGCATAACTGAAAATGAATGTTTGAATCTTAGTAAATGTGATTGCTTGATAATATGATGAATAATATGAAGAACAATATGAATGTCACAAAAATATTTGAAAATCATGTTATTTGATCCATTTTGGTTGATAACCGGACAAGAAAACATGTTGGTAGAATGTTATTGGTTAGTACACATTATCACAAATATGAATTTCCACTGGCTAGTACATTGGACAGGTTCTAGAAGGATTCTGGTGCACGTAACTGTGGTTGCGAGTCGGAACCCTTGGTTGCGACTCGACACCAAGGCATGATGAACCGAGACGGGCTTCAGGGACTCGAGACCGACTAAGTCTCGACTTGAGACGACATGATCTCGACTCGAGACTGGGCTCGAGACTCCTGAGATTGCGACTCGCAAGCAGCACACTCGAGACCAAAACGTGATTCTTCGAGATCTCCCGGTTGCGACTCGAGACCGTGTATTCTCGAGTCGAGACCACCCTTGTCTCGACTGGGCTGCCTACGTGTTATTGGGCCACGACTTGTTGGGCTATCTGTTGACTGGGCTGCATGTGTTTCTGTTACTGTTTGTTTGTGAAAATGTTAGGGCAGGCCCAATAACCCAACTGTTTGAATGTATGCATGCTTAGTGTGTCTATACGTGTTTACTATACGTGATTACTTGTACCCCAACTTGACCTATATTTGGTAACCATGCTAGGACGTGGTGACCAACGTGATTGACCGGGTATTTAATCTACCGAGCAACCCAAGGTGAGTTCACAACCTAAAGCATGCGTTCCCGGTGGTTTGGGAAACGGAACTAAAAACAAAACTATCCCCTTATGAGGGATACAACTTACTTTTCTTCCCTTGTTATTGAGAACCTTTAGTTAATTACTGTTTATACGGAATGCAACAAACGACACTAAACGAAACTCTATCACTCAAGTCCCTACTACATAATACCGATTAGTCGTCGGGGCCAGGCGAACGGGTTATTAGTTGATAGCGCTATTTAGGTCTTACCAACCTCACACCGTGCCATGGTATGGGATCGGTCATGAACTAATGTACTCAGGCATCCGTCAATGATGATAGAACATTGACATCGGGGCATCCTGCGGAAACGCAAACGGTTACCTAGTGTTCGGTATTGGAAAAACAGTTTAGTCGCTAACTTTTGGGGTAGCTCCCCATGGCATGTATAAACGAGTAAATTAACTGGTGAAACAAGTTTTTGGTAATTAAAACTGGACAACTAGTGAACTCGCTCAACATTATTGTTGACACCTTACTGCATGCTTTGCAGGTAACCAGTGACTGAGGAGCTTGCTGCTTGGGAATGTGTAGTGGTCGTCAAAACCCGTGTGTTGGGTTTTAATTATCTTGAACTATGAACTGTCTTTAAAACTATTTGGTTTATGCTTCCGCTGTTTTGTTTAAACTAATTATCGAACTTAAACTACGATGTTGCTAACTACTTTGGATAGCAAATATTTCTACTATTAATCAATGCTCAGTATAATTGGTGGCTGGATCCTGGTCAGTCACGCCCTCAAGCGGATGATGCTCCGCAGGTGGAATTTGGGGGTGTGACATTCAAGACTTGTTCATCACTTGTGTGTTAAAACCCTTTAAAATAACAGAAAGTTTAGAGGATTAAACCTCTGAATTTGTATGTTACAACATTGTTTTTAAGCACACATAATCATAGTCTTGATTAGTGGCATAAGGACATAGGAATTGACGTGTGCGTGACTACACATATTTTTACAATGAAATTACACACGATTTGGTTTTAAATTTATAAAAGTGATTATTACTTTTACATCAAAACACACACGAAAGAGGCAAGTGTACCCCGTCATATATGTAGTAAAGTATCGGTAAGAACCAAGTATCGATCCAAGGAAATGGGCGGAGAAATAATACTAGACCTTTGTCACTAAACTACCGGTAAAAACATAAGTTGTTTGATTTTTAATAAACTAAAGTAAGCATAAACAAATACTTATAAAACATAGTAGATTTCAAATACTAAAAATAGATAAATAGCCTTGCTTAATACACAACCAAAGCATGTCAACTAAGTCGGTTTTGGCACTAGATGCATTCGGTCAATTTTCCATTTTTAAGACAATTAGTACCCCTTTCGGGAATCCTAACATGACAATCATTCGAAAAGCTAAAACGATAAACACACTTTAACCACCTAAAATTGTTCTTTAACGTGCAATTGATAAACGTCTATGAAAATCTCTTAAAAATAAGTTAGTCATCCGTTAGGAGTTTTCTAACCTCACTTAACAAGGAAAGCGACACCGATAAACACAATGCAACCACCGAGACAAGCATAAACTAGATTAAATCACAACCGAGTTCATTTTACAAATCTTGCACATAAATTCACCAAGATAGCAATTTTGGCCTAAACTACTAACTAAGCTAACAAATCATGGCAAGAATTTATAACGACACCATTTAACCCGTTAAGGTCCTTACGTGACGGCAAGCTTTCTTGATTAATAATAATTACATTTTATTAAACCACTAACCATTTCTATTATCATAGTGCCCACATTTTAACCAAGCTAAACTAGTTAACCAAGTTTAAAGTTTACTAATACATGATTAATTAAGCTTCATTTTTCAACTATCTCAACTAACCAAGTACCAATCATCCAACACAATTACTTATAATCAAGAAATCAATATCAATAACAAGGTTGCAAACTAATCATCAAAGATTCACATAGAAAATACTTCCAAATGTCATTACAAACAAAGATTAACATACTAATGATTAAGATCAAGTAAGGGATTGTTGTGTTTTTTTGCCCAAAGGCTTACATTAATACATAATAATCAGTCTCGATGCTTGAAACATAACAAAATTATGGAAAGACTTAAGAATTCAAACCATAAACAAGCATAAGAATGAGAATCCGGATAGTAATCGAGCTAAACGAGACAATGTGGCTTGAATCCGGGTGAAAGCTAACGCCTCCGGAGCCTGAAAATCGCCTGAATTGCTCTCCAAAATTCCAGAGTTACGAACAGAATGCTACTGTCTGTTTTTTATAACATTTTGCGATCGCACAGTCGTGCCAATAAAGTGCACGACCGTTTACTTTTACATTACGTTGCACCATACTTTTGTGACATCAGCGGAGTTGACTGGTCTTCGAAGTCGCACGGCCGTTCTGTTGGAGGCACGGACGTTCATCTCCGGGTTAGGGTGGCACAGAATTTTGAACGAGCAGTGCATTACCGGACTTTGGCTGAACATCGAATCCGCACGGGGTGCAACCAGCCGCACGCCCGTGCGTCTCCGGAATATGATTGCACGTTGAGTGGAACCCTCGTTCATTGCCGGACTGGACTGCATTTATCGGAGATGCACGGTCGTTCTCAGATCGCACGACCGTTCCACTTGCCCAGGTCAGAATTCTAACAGAATGTTCGCAGCTTTGTCGTTTCGTCCGAAAAGTTCTCGTTTTCACTATCATCTTGTCTGGTATGCTGTTTTAGGCCTGTAAACAAAAGTGTACATGATTAAGTATCCGAATGACGGTTTTACGGCCGAAAACGCATAAAATGGGGATAAAATGGGGGACTAAAATATGTGTAAATTAGCTAATATCAGGAATGTATGAAGAAAACATGAGTTTTCTTCCAAAACATGAAGATAAAAAAATGAGCAGAATTTAGGTGCACTTTGGACCTCAAAAATGGTGAGGTTTCACCTTAGTTTGCCCAAGCAAACTTGTGAGAACCTTCCTAGAGGTTATCCAAGTGTTGTAGAATAAAGAACAAGAAGAAAATTGAAGTAGAAGTGAGTTAAAACTCACTTTTTATGGCTGGAACTTTCTGATGTACAAGCTGAAAACTCAGCTAAGTTTGAGAGAGTTTTGAGAGTGTTTTAGTGTTGCAAAAGTGGGAAGGAGGCTGAGATTAAGTGGTATTTATAGGGGAAGCATTAGGGTTAAGTTGGTTAGAATTAAATACAATTAGTTGGTTGATTAACAATTAAAAAAAGCAATTGTGGCTGCTTGTTACTTGCGGCCGAGAGTGGCTGTCAACAGCCATGTGCTTTCCCCTTTTTGTGTTGTAACAACTAGGTTAGATAAAGTATACTTTATATCATGTTATATTAAAGTAGAGAAAATTTCACTTTTTGTCCTTTATGTTTGTACTGAATTTTGAAACGTGCCCTTTAAAAGTTTTAGTTTCGATTTATGTCCAAAAAACACATGTTTTATATCACTTTATATCCTTTACACCAAACTAAGTTAATTTACTCAGTTATCACACCCCCAAAATCCACCATGCGGAGTACCACCGCTTGGAGGCGTGACGTAACCAGGATCGAGCCACCAATCATACTGAACAACATATTTAAGTAAATAAAGCCAACTACAATACGATTGGTGACTAAAAGCTAGTTAACCAAGTTTTTAATTTAAACAACGGAAGCATAAACGCAAAGTCCAAAACATAAGTCCATAGTTTATAAGTTAAAGTTTAAAAATGCAAGTTTAATAAGTTCATAAGGATTAAGTGTTTATTACGGAACATGACAGTCCGTATCCCACAACAACCTCCTCCTCGTGCAAGCTCCATAAGCATCTAGCGACCTGTAAGGCATGTAACAACGAGTCAACAACAAAGTTCAGTGAGTTCACGTTTGGTTGTTTAGTTTTAAGTTGTTTCCGAAAACGTGGTTTGTCTTTCGTTGGCGTAATTGCCGTGGGGGTTACCCCATTGTTGAAAGTATGTTTAACCAGTTCATTCCTTATTACCCAAACCATATTCATGATTAGTGGGGGCTTCCCCATGTGAACCACTAGACTGTACCATATCGACCACTAACGTAAATAAGTTGTGCCCTACATCAGTGTCTATCATCACTGACGGTTTGCCATAGTCCATTAGTACACGCCCGTCCGACTGGCACGGTGTGAGGTTTGTTAAACCTAATAGCGCTATTAACTAATGACCCGCTCGCCATTGGCCTCGGCGATTAAGTCGATATAAAATGAGGGACTTATGATAGAGTTTTGTCTAGTAAGTTTAAGGTTGTTGTCCTACACAAGGAGGACGAACGTACGTAGTTCTCCCAAAGAGAATACGCAGGATTAATACTGGCATCCTACCCAAGGAGGATGGCGGTACATATCCTACCTAAGTAAGATATGTAGATTCCGTTTAATTCTTTAACCCATTCCCAAACCACCGGGAATCCCATGTCTTAGAAAGTGTGTGAACTCACCTCGGTTTGCTCGGTTAGATTCTCAAAGATAGCTAACAGTCAAGGTTGGTCAATCACGTCCTAATATGATTACCACTAAATTTATTAGTGACTTCAAATAAACACAAAATTCCTACACGTATCTAACACATAACATGCATCACTTTAACGGTTTATGCCCATATAAACTTCCCATCTATTCCCCACTCATAAACAAACATACGACCTTGCACATAACACTTTTATAGACATATAACATGTTATATTACTCTCGGATAACCTACTCGACATTTAGACACGCAAATCACTACTTTTGTCGTTTCAGCTTTTATACTCAGAACTGGGCTATTTTCGGGGATTTTAATAAAATAGTTATACTTCTCTAAAATTTCTCAAATTTTTACAGCAGGTTCTATGTGTTCCAAAATTTACTATGTAAAAATATCAGAGTCCAGTTCGTTACCTATATTTTAAAGAAAATCATTTTCCCGACTGCAATCAGATTTGTTACTTTCTGATTGCAGTTTACGGAATAATTCACTAAAAATTAACCGTGATTCCGATTGACGAAATTCCAGTGGGAGGGTCATCCTGACAACGGTGACCAACTACTGTAAAAATTCCATGAGTCGATTTTACTCAGGTTTCAAGTTATGACTCCGAATATGGCACACTTTTTCTGCAGTAAAAATGCAGCTTGAGCTGCTGTCCAAAAACAGTCCCTTAAAAATAGTAAAGGTTTCGAAAAATTACGGTTCCAGTGCCATTTGTTTAGTTATTCCAAAATACACATTTTAGGCTTCAGAAAATCGGTTTTTCGATTTAAAACGGTCCAGTTACAGCCTGTTGAAGTTGGCTGGAAATACAACTCAGCAAGCTGTTTACATTGTAGAAGTTACTAAAAACGCATCAACAAAGACCCTAACCATGGTTTATCGATGAATAAATGTTCAAACCTCAATCATGCTTTAACCAACCCTAAACCACCCAGATTTCAACTTCATACAACCTTTTTATATATGGTTTTCATGCAGAATTTCATGTTCAACTTTTTAGTGTTCATTTTCTTGTGTTACTTGATTATCATCCTCCTACTAAGTATCATAACAAAGAACAAGATGAAACTATGGTGTGAAGGGACTTACTACTAGCACAAGGCTAAGGATGATTCTAGTGATGAAGATTGTAGAGAGAAGATGATGAAAAAGACTAGAACAAAGCTCCTTAGAAAGTCCTTCAACTTGCAACCTCCATGAATGAACTTCAAGCTTTGAATGGAACTTGATGATGGATGTTTATGGTTGTGAAGTGGTAGTGATGGTGGCTGCTATGGAGGGCCGAAAATGAGAGAGATAAGTGAGGTGAGAGAGAGGTGAAACATTACAAATGATCTTGTAAGAGGTATTGGCCATACATATAAGAGATTCCCTAATACTTTGTTCATTCTTGCAAGCAACAATCAAAGAAGATCTAAACAAAATATATGGGGGTAATCATGGTGATCTTTGTGGGGTCCACCTAGGACCGAAAATCAGATTGGGGGGGGGGGGTAAATTGTAAAATTTGAGGATTAGTGGGTAAATAATTAGGAGGTTAAGGGTATTTTCTAGAATGGTGAGTGTATGACATATTTCTATAGTGTGTGGGGAATTTTTGGGACCATAATTATTTAAGAATAGTAAAATAATATTTCTGACAAAATTTCGGTGTCCCGGGTAATGTCCGGTTGTTCGGTCGGATACTGTTTCGTTAATTTGTTTAATTGTTCTGTAAGGTGTCTTATAGGTATATTTTTGTAACATAATTAATTCCTAACACTTAGGAAAATATTCAGGACTATTTAGTCAAGTTTTCTGCATACTACTAGTATGCCAACACGCACATGTAAGTATGACACAGTAACAGGAAACAGTTAAGTAATTCAACACAGTCGCTAAGCACTTTAATTATCATTAAATAATCGTACGGATACATGCAAATACGAGGGCTGTCACATTCTTCCCCTGTTAAGAAAATTTCGTCCCGAAATTTAGTGCGTAGTTACTGAGGAAGCTAGTTAAGTTGCGGTGTTTACTGGTTTTCCTGGGGTGTCACATCATCCCCCTGTTGATTTGGAATTTCGTCCCGAAATTCTGCAGTAGCTTCAGCCTCAGTAGCGGTTGTGTTTTTCTTAAACAGCTGGGGGTACTTGAGTTTCATTTGGTCTTCTCGTTCCCAGGTGTACTCTGGGCCACGACGGGAATTCCAACGAACTCGGACGAGAGGTATTCTAGTGTGCTTGAGAATTTTAACGTCTTGATCCGTAATCTCTACTGGTTCCTCGACGAATCGCAGCTGGTCGTCGATAGTGAGCTCCTTTAAGGGAACTATGAGGGTCTCATCTAACAGACACTTCTTCAGATTTGACACGTGGAAAACATTGTGAACTCCGCTGAGTTCTTCAGGTAAATTCAACTTGTAGGCCACTTTGCCAATTCTCTCAATGATTTCGAACGGTCCGACATAACGCGGATTGAGTTTGCCTCGTTTGCCAAAACGAACTACACCTTTCCAAGGTGAGACTTTGAGTAGCACTCGATCCCCAACCTGGAACTCGAGTGGTTTTCTTCGCTTATCGGCATAGCTTTTCTGACGGTCACGAGCTGCCGCCATTCGCTGTCGTACCTGAGCAATCTTTTCTGTTGTATCTACTACGAGTTCTGGGCCAGTGATTTGGCTGTCGCCAACTTCTGCCCAACAGAGAGGTGAACGGCATTTCCGTCCATACAATGCCTCAAATGGAGCGGCTTGGATGCTGGTGTGGTAACTGTTGTTATATGAGAACTCAACTAGCGGGAGGTGCTTTTCCCAGCTGTTACCAAAATTGATTACACATGCCCTAAGCATGTCTTCAAGGGTTTGGATGGTGCATTCAGATTGCCCATCCGTTTGTGGGTGATAAGCGGTGCTCATATCTAAACGTGAGCCAAAAGACTTATGCATAGCTTGCCATAGCTCAGAGGTAAAATGAGCGTCACGATCAGAAATGATGGAGGTTGGCACTCCGTGCCTTGATACCACTTCTTTTAGGTAGATGTCTGCTAGAGTAGAAAACTTATCCGTTTCTTTGATAGGCAGAAAATGTGCAGACTTGGTCAGTCGATCCACGATCACCCAAATGGTATCATTTCCGCGTTGGGATCTGGGCAGGCTAGTAACGAAATCCATGGAAATTTGCTCCCATTTCCATTTAGGTATCTCTGGTTGTTGAAGTGGGCCTGATGATTTCTGATATTCGACCTTGACCCTAGCACAAGTCAAGCATTTACCGACGTAGGTTGCTATGCTGGCTTTCATACCAGGCCACCAGTATGTAGTCTTTAGGTCGTGGTACATCTTATCCGAACCAGGATGTACTGAATAACGAGACTTATGTGCTTCATCCATCACAAGCTCGCGTAGGTCTCCATACAGTGGAACCCAGATGCGTCCGTTAACATAGTAGGCGCCGTTTTCTTTTTGTTCTAGCCGTTGCTTCGATCCTCGTAAGGACTCAGCCCTGATGTTGTTTGCCTTCAATGCTTCAACTTGAGCATCGCGAATCTGAGTGGGAAGGTTAGATTGGATGGTAAGCTGCAACGCACGTACACGCTTAGGTATAGTATCCTTTCGGCTGAGGGCGTCAGCCACAACATTGGCCTTGCCCGGATGGTACTTGATAGCGCATTCATAGTCATTCAGGAGCTCTACCCATCGGCGTTGTCGCATGTTTAACTCCTTTTGCTTGAAGATATGCTCGAGACTCCTGTGATCGGTGTAAATGGTGCACTTGGTACCGTACAGGTAATGTCTCCATATCTTAAGCGCGAAAATAACTGCTCCCAATTCCAAGTCGTGTGTAGTGTAATTCCTTTCGTGAACTTTAAGTTGGCGCGATGCGTAGGCAATGACCTTGTCACGTTGCATCAACACACAACCAAGTCCTTGGATGGAAGCGTCGCAATAAACCACAAAATCATCTGTGCCTTCAGGCAATGAGAGGATAGGCGCGCTACAAAGTCTATCTTTTAGGTGCTGAAATGCGGACTCCTGTGCATCACCCCAACGATAGGTGACACCCTTCTGAGTCAGTGAAGTGAGGGGTTGCGCAATCTTTGAGAAATCTTTGAGAAATCTTTGATAAACCTTCTGTAATATCCTGCCAAACCCAAGAATTGGCGGATTTCTGTTGGTGTGCGGGGTGCAGGCCAGTTCTTGATTGAGTCAACCTTGGATGGATCAACATGGATCCCATCCTTGTTTACCACATGGCCTAGAAAGTGGACCTCGCGGAGCCAAAAGTCACATTTTGAAAACTTGGCATACAACTGCTCTTTTCGAAGAAGTTCCAGAATAAGCCTCAGATGTTGCTCGTGTTCTTCCTGACTCTTCGAATAGATCAGGATGTCGTCAATGAACACTATGACAAACTTATCCAGGTAAGGCTTGCACACTCGGTTCATGAGGTCCATGAAAACTGCAGGTGCATTCGTTAATCTGAAAGGCATAACTAGAAACTCGTAATGGCCGTAACGAGTTCTGAATGCTGTTTTGGAGACGTCCTCCTCTCGGACTCTCAGCTGATGGTATCCCGATCTCAAATCAATCTTAGAGTAATAACTCGACCCTTGCAACTGGTCGAACAAATCATCAATGCATGGAAGAGGATAACGATTCTTCACAGTCACCTTGTTGAGCTCGCGGTAGTCAATACACATCCTGAAAGTACCGTCTTTCTTCTTCACAAACAAGACTGGAGCTCCCCAGGGTGAAGAGCTAGGACGTATAAAACCCTTTTCCAAGAGTTCTTTTAGTTGCGTGGACAGTTCTTCAAGTTCTGATGGAGCTAGACGATACGGTGCTCGAGCTATGGGCGCTGCACCAGGAGCTAGCTCGATTTGAAACTCGACTTGGCGATGAGGCGGAAGACCAGGTAATTCCTCGGGAAATACCTCAGGAAAGTCGCGCACAATAGGAATGTCTTCTATCTTCTTTTCCTCTGAGGATGCATCAGAAACGAGGGCTAGAATAGCGGTGTGGCCCTTTCGCAAACACTTCTGGGCCTTAAGGAAAGAGATGATGCTCACAACAGCACCACTCTTGTCGCCACGAATTATGAGAGGTTCTTTACCAGAACGAGGAATGCGGGCGATTTTCTCCTTGCAAATAATCTCTGCTTGATGATGAGATAGCCAATCCATCCCGATCACGACGTCGAAACTACCCAGAACGATAGGAATAAGATCGATGGAGAAGGTCTGACCAGCTAGGACGAGGTTACAGCCCTTAACTATGTGTGTGGCTTCAAGACTTTTACCGTTTACTATTTCTACCGTGTGTTTGGTGTTCAAAAGTGTTGGAGTGCGCTTAAGCATTTGGCTAACTATTAAGGACACATAACTAGTATCGGCACCCGAATCAAATAACACAGTAACAAAGAAATCATCCAGAAGAAACTTACCCATCACAACGTTGGGATCGTTCCTTGCCTCCCCTTGGCCAATCACGAACACACAACCTTGGGCGCCATTGCCATTATTGTTACCTCCATTGTTGCCTCCGTTGTTATTTCCATTGTGGTTCCCGTTCCTTTGGTTGTTGTTCTGATTCTGGTTCAGCTGGGGACAATTCTTCTTCAAATGGCCTTCAGCGCCACACTGAAAGCATCCCCTGTTGCCCTGTTGCTGTTGCTGATATTGCGGTGCTTGCTGTTGCTGCTGACGATTCTGATTTACAGGCCGTGAGCTCCTGTAATCCTTGGCTTCATGACCCATCTTGAGACACCTCTGACAGCGTCCCTTGTTGCACTGACCACTATGGTGTCTGTTGCATTTGGTGCACTTTGGGTGGTTTCCTCGATATCCACCCTGTCCTTGATTACCGAAGGATTGCTGACCAGGACTCTGGTAGTCTTCAGTCTTTCGCTACTGAGACTGACCCGAAGCAGAACCCTTACTGGAGTTTCCATCCCATTTTCGCTTGTTGTCGGTAAGAGCATCAGAAGTAGCTGTGGCACTGATTCGTTTGGGCAGCCTGTTTTGCTCCACCGCCTGGTCAGTGAGTCGATAGGCCAACTTGATGATTTGTTGTATAGTGCCAAGGTTAGCTGAGGTTACGTGGCTTTGAATTTTTGGCACCAAGCCCTTAAGGTACAGCTCAATGCGTTTGTAGGGAGGGTCCACCATAGTAGGGCACAAGATGGCTAGCTCATTTGACCTCTTCGTGTATGCCTCAATTTCAGATCCCGTCATTTTCAGATTGAAAAATTCCACTTCCAGCTTGTGGATGTCGTCACGACTGCAGTACTCTTCTCTAATCAGTTCCTTGAAACCGTTCCATGGGGTGGCATTGGCAACCGCCAACCCAAGCAATTGAACCTGTGCTTTCCACCAGGTTAATGCAGCTCCTTCGAGTGTTCCAGTAGCATATTTCACCCTTCGGTCTTCGGGGCATTCACACATCTCAAATACAGACTCAAGCTTCTCGAACCAGTGAAGTAGACCTACAGCTCCTTTTGTGCCGCTGAAGGTGCTAGGTCGGCAATCCATAAATGTTTTGAACGTACACACAGGAGGCTGAGCATGTGGACCTAGGGTGCGAGAATAAAAGACAAGGTTAAGCACAAGAGTTGGTTCGCGAGAGTAGGATCTAAACATCCTAGGATAGGTCGAAATAGCAGGTTATACCTCCTGTAGGAACAGCTGCGAGTGCTCAGCAACTCGTTCGTTGATCAAAGCCGTCAACTGGGCTTGAGTGAGGTTGATACGTCCTCCGCGTCCGCTCATGATCTTCATAACAAAGCAGCGTAAGTGAGGAAAGTGTCGCGGAAGTGCGTAAGTGTGGGACGACAGTAGAGAGTAAGCACACAAGGTTCATATAGCAATTATCACGTTATCTAATGCACAGTGTAGACTATCTAACCGACAATATAACATAGATCGTACCACCTATTGTGTCGAGTCTTGCACGTGGAGCGAAGTGTCGTTGTGGATCGTTGAGCACTGTACAGGTTATAGTCTGGTTTTATCAAAAAGCTTTTCCCTTTTTAAAACCAAGTTCACTATAACCAATGGCTCTGATACCAAAATCCACCATGCGGAGTACCACCGCTTGGAGGCGTGACGTGACCAGGATCGAGCCACCAATCATACTGAACAACATATTTAAGTAAATAAAGCCAACCACAATACGATTGGTGACTAAAAGCTAGTTAACCAAGTTTTTAATTTAAACAGCGGAAGCATAAACGCAAAGTCCAAAACATAAGTCCATAGTTTATAAGTTAAAGTTTAAAAATGCAAGTTTAATAAGTTCATAAGGATTAAGTGTTTATTACGGAACATGACAGTCTGTATCCCACAACAACCTCCTCCTCGTGCAAGCTCCATAAGCATCTAGCGACCTGTAAGGCATGTAACAACGAGTCAACAACAAAGTTGAGTGAGTTCACGTTTGGTTGTTTAGTTTTAAGTTGTTTCCGAAAACGTGGTTTGTCTTTCGTTGGCGTAATTGCCGTGGGGGTTACCCCATTGTTGAAAGTATGTTTAACCAGTTCATTCCTTATTACCAAAACCATATTCATGATTAGTGGGGGCTTCCCCATGTGAACCACTAGATTGTACCATATCGACCCCTAACGCAAATAAGTTGTGCCCTACATCAGTGTCTATCATCACTGACGGTTTGCCATAGTCCATTAGTACACGCCCGTCCGACTGGGACGGTGTGAGGTTTGTTAAACCTAATAGCGCTATTAACTAATGACCCGCTCGCCATTGGCCTCGGCGATTAAGTCGATATAAAATGAGGGACTTATGATAGAGTTTTGTCTAGTAAGTTTAAGGTTGTTGTCCTACACAAGGAGGACGAACGTACGTAGTTCTCCCAAAGAGAATACGCAGGATTAATACTGGCATCCTACCCGAGGAGGATGGAGGTACATATCCTACCTAAGTAAGATATGTAGATTCCGTTTAATTCTTTAACCCATTCCCAAACCACCGGGAATCCCATGCCTTAGAAAGTGTGTGAACTCACCTCGGTTTGCTCGGTTAGATTCTCAAAGATAGCTAACAGTCAAGGTCGGTCAATCACGTCCTAATATGATTACCACTAAATTTATTAGTGACTTCAAATAAGCACAAAATTCCTACACGCATCTAACACATAACATGCATCACTTTAATGGTTTATGCCCATATAAACTTCCCATCTATTCCCCACTCATAAACAAACATACGACCTTGCACATAACACTTTTATAGACATATAACATGTTATATTACTCTCGGATAACCTACCCGACATTTAGACACGCAAATCACTACTTTTGTCGTTTCAGCTTTTATACTCAGAACTGGGCTATTTTCGGGGATTTTAATAAAATAGTTATCCTTTTCTAAAAATTCTCAAATTTTTACAGAAGGTTCTATGCGTTCCAAAATTTACCATGTAAAAATATCAGAGTCCAGTTCGTTACCTATATTTTATAGAAAATCATTTTCCCGACTGCAATCAGATTTGTTACTTTCTGATTGCAGTTTACGGAATAATTCACTAAAAATTAACCGTGAGTCCGATTGACGAAATTCTAGTGGGAGGGTCATCCTGACAACGGTGACCAACTACTGTAAAAATTCCATGAGTCGATTTTACTCAGGTTTCAAGTTATGACTCCGAATATGGCACACTTTTTCTGCAGTAAAAATGCAGCTTGAGCTGCTGTCCAAAAACAGTCCCTTAAAAATAGTAAACAGTTTCGAAAAATTACGGTTCCAGTGCCACTTGTTTAGTTATTCCAAAATACACATTTTAGGCTTCAGAAAATCGGTTTTTCGATTTAAAACGGTCCAGTTACAGCCTGTTGAAGTTGGCTGGAAATACAACTCAGCAAGCTGTTTACATTGTAGAAGTTACTAAAAACGCATCAACAAAGACCCTAACCATGGTTTATCGATGAATAAATGTTCAAACCTCAATCATGCTTTAACCAACCCTAAACCACCCAGATTTCAACTTCATACAACCTTTTTATATATGGTTTTCATGCAGAATTTCATGTTCAACTTTTTAGTGTTCATTTTCTTGTGTTACTTGATTATCATCCTCCTACTAAGTATCATAACAAAGAACAAGATGAAACTATGGTGTGATGGGACTTACTACTAGCACAAGGCTAGGGATGATTCTAGTGATGAAGATTGTAGAGAGAAGATGATGAAAAAGACTAGAACAAAGCTCGTTAGAAAGTCCTTCAACTTGCAACCCCCATGAATGAACTTCAAGCTTTGAATGGAACTTGATGATGGATGTTTATGGTTGTGAAGTGGTGGTGATGGTGGATGCTATGGAGGGCCGAAAATGAGAGACAGAAGTGAGGTGAGAGAGAGGTGAAAGATTACAAATGATCTTGTAAGAGGTATTGGCCATACATATAAGAGATTCCCTAATACTTTGTTCATTCTTGCAAGCAACAATCAAAGAAGATCTAAACAAAATATATGGGGGTAATCATGGTGATCTTTGTGGGGTCCACCTAGGACCGAAAATCAGATGGGGGGGGGTAAATTGTAAAATTTGAGGATTGGTGGGTAAATAATTAGGAGGTTAAGGGTATTTTCTAGAATGGTGAGTGTATGACATATTTCTATAGTGTGTGGGGAATTTTTGGGACCATAATTATTTAAGAATAGTAAAATAATATTTCTGACAAAATTTCGGTGTCCCGGGTAATGTCCGGTTGTTCAGTCGGATACTGTTTCGTTAATTTGTTTAATTGTTCCGTAAGGTGTCTTATAGGTATATTTTTGTAACATAATTAATTCCTAACACTTAGGAAAATATTCAGGACTATTTAGTCAAGTTTTCTGCATAATACTAGTATGCCAACACGCACATGTAAGTATGACACAGTAACAGGAAACAGTTAAGTAATTCAACACAGTCGCTAAGCACTTTAATTATCATTAAATAATCGTACGGATACATGCAAATACGAGGGTTGTCACAGTTAGGTTTATTTAAAGCAAGGGTATAATTGTCATTTGAAGTTTTTTACTTTATTCATCTTTGGAGAAACCTTAAAACACACACAAAAAAATTAAATACCGTCAATCTACCACATCCACTCCCTCGTTCTCTTCTCGCAGGACTGGTCGCCAGCCAGCTTTAGGAGCCGGCACTCCGGCGCCGATTATCGGCCAGACACCCACTGCCACTCTATGCCTCTCTCTTGAACCCGACTTCCGGAGGCAGATTCTTTTGTCGGTGAACCCGCACACCCCTGCCCCATCTGCTTATCCTCGAGCAAACGGCCGGCCATCACCAACCGGTGGTGGCATACGGTGGCACGAGCGCAGAAGAGAGAGAGACTGGGAGCCAAGAAGAGAGAGAGAAATCAGAGGAAGATGGGGGCGGCGCCGCCGCAGCTGCGGCACCGGTGACGGACGATCTCTGTGTTTTCGGCTGCTTCCACTTCCTGCCGGACACTTTTCCTAATCTCCTCCTTCTTCTTCCTCTTCTTAATCTTATTATTCCTAATCTCCTCTTTCAACTCCGTCATCTTCTCCTTAAACGCCTTCTTATTCTCCTTCTGTTTCGCTCTCTTCAAACGTTGATTTCTTCAAGCTAACCCTAACCGCCGACGATCTCTGTGTTTTTGGCTGCTTCCACTTCCTGCTGGACACTTTTCCGGCAATCACGCCGTCGTGTGTTTTAAATTTTTGAACACTTACCTTGTCGTGGCATCCATAGAACTTACAGCCTGGATTTTTGGAGGTCTTTGATGTTCGAATCGTTGCTTCCTTTCCACACCCACAAAGCACCATTATCGACACCTTGAAAGAAAACAGGAGGAAGAAGATGCAGATGATAAGAGGGATTTGAAACCCTAGACTAATTGAGGAAGAAGATGCATACAGGGGTTAAAAAGGGGCATACAGGGGTTAAAAAGGGGAGATGAATAAAGTAAAAACTTCAAATGACAATTATACCCTTGCATTAAATAAACTAACTGAGTAAATCAACTCAGTTTGGTGTAAAGGACATAAAGTGATATAAAAGATGTGTTTTTTGGACATAAATTGAAACTAAAACTTTTAAAGGGCACGTTTCAAAATTCAGTATAAACATAAGGACAAAAAGTGAAATTTTCTCCATTAAAGTAACATCACTAATTTGTCCAATGTATTAAGTGGTTGGCAAATAATAAAAAAGACAATCTAACTCAGCCACAATGTAGCCGCAACCTACTTTCTTCGATCTCTGTATATTATTTTTTCTAACTTTGTTCATGCACTTTACGGTCATATTGTTATTATATTAGTATTATTATTATTATTAGAATTAGAATTATTATTATCTTATTCTTAGAATTTAATCACGTATTTAATAGTTAACAAGCATGTATAAGTTATGAGTACAAGTATGCCAAGTATCGGTTGCGCGTATGCATTCAAGATTGGTAACTTATAACCCGAGTATTGCAACACGTATAAGCATGTATAAAAATAGAATTTCATTATGATCGAAGTCTCGGATTTACGATGGTTTGGAACGAAATACAAAATACAAAAGGAACAAGCTTCCAAAAATAGAAATACAAAACACGTTTCTAATTATGGAAAGTACGAAGAAGCAGGGCATTACAGGTGCCTTTTGCCATCATGTCCTTGTCCGCCATCTTTTTAAGGTTCTCAGCGGCCATCTCCTGTTTCACATCGATGATTTCTTTGACATGTTTGACATGAATCTTCTTTGCCTCTTCTTCTCTTTTAATTCTCTCAATAAGATCTTTGTACTCTTCTTGAACATTCGGAATTCTTTTGACAAATGCATCGAAAGCTATCGTCTTCAGATCCGTATCAATCTTTCCTTCAGGATCTAAGTAGCATTGTCTTTCATTATCCCACCTTCCAGCTTCTTTTGCTTCAATCCAGATTCCCTCGATTTCATTCAACCTTATACAAGCAATTTCCCTTTCTCGATTAACTTTATCTCAGCAACCAATGCAACTCCTTCATTGAGTGTGAATTCGAATCCTGGATTGATTCCTTGACCGTTGAATGTGTACGAACACGTGAGTTGTGCAGAATCCAATCACGTGTGTGGATCAGACACAAAGAAGTAATTAATAATGATTTCTATTACTGATATAACAGTTTGTACACCACAAATCAAACGGACAGAGTTTCCCCACTCTAGTCTTCAAAAGTTATCAAATGACAAGACCCTACACTCCTATTTATAGGCATCCTTCATCCGGACGCATCTTCCAAGCGGATGGCCTCCATCCGGACGGATGGACTAACTTGTAAACCTTCTGGATGAACGTGTTGCATCCGTCTGAATGGACCTGATGTCCATCCGTTCGGATGGGCTTAAACACATATCCACTTTATCTTTTGTTCTGTTTAGAACCGGTCTTGTATCATCTGATTAAGCTACGAAACATGATTGGCGGAAGTGATAGATATTATGCACTCACAGACTCCCCCTTGGATATTACTGCTGTCTATCTCATAGCTTTCTGTCTCTCTCTCTCTCTCTCTCTCTGAGTCTTTATGAAGCATTTGACATCTTCAGCAACCACATACTCCCTCTTCAAGCTCCTCTTGATTCTGCGTTCTGAATCAGCTCCCTCTTTCGGTTGACTCTTTCTCCAGGCTCCCCCTTGGTTTAAGCTTCTGTGCTTTTAGATACTAGGATCGACACCTAGTTCTTTCTTTACAAGCTCCTCCAGGATAGTTACCCGACTCTTTGATTGCAAGCTCCCCCTTGCTTCGATCTCATATTCAGACTCCCCCTTAGACTCAGCTATCGGGATCGTAATCTGGATTAATACTTGCAAATCTGAAACCATTTGTAAGATATTTTGACAATGTAAGTTTGGAATAAAAAATCTAGCTCTAAACATTTAACATGGATAAGCTGGAGCATTTCAAATATGTGACTGCACAGGACATCGTTTGCTCACAGAAATCTGTGACCTGGCTCAAAATATCCTAAGATTGAGAACCTGGCTCAAATTTAACAATTTTAAAAACTATTTAGGATTTCCCAAGAACGATTGTCTGGCCCTTAAACACATATATTCAGTAACCTGGCTCTAAATGTAACAATATGTAATTATCCAAGATTTCCTAACTCTCTCCCCCTATCAAACAACTTCAAGTATTTGAAAATTTAAAAACAAGATCGTACCCTGACTATAAGCATTAAAATATAACAGTTTAAGTAACCAAAACTTTTATCAAATAATCATCCAAGTCCATTTTAATGACATTGGAGATTTCACAAATTGTTTTTGATTTTTCAAGTAAAACTTCAAGTTTCAATTTAGTGAACTTGTTTATTTTCAGAAACATGTCAGCATACTCAGATTTTGAAACCCAGCTCTCAGACATCGGTTGTCGAAAATAAAGCAGAAATAAAATCTTTTTGTGATTTTTCTAAAATATAAAGTAGTAAAGAAATATTTACAAACATAATTTTTTTTTTTGAGTTGTGTCAGAGGATCATATCAGTTTATAACAAATCACTAGCACCGTTGAGCTATAAACACTTTAAGTTCTAAACGATTCACTTAGATTGTCAGTATACTGATCCATTTAAATTTTCACACAAAGTTCAATTGATCCGAGATACGAGATTTAGTGTTTTAAGAACTTAACTTATTCGCGTGCCCCGCCTTAGAATATACTCCCGTATCAAGATTCCCTAGATTCAGTCTTACAGGTGAATATACTATATTGATATCTATTCTCTGGGTTAGTACGAGACCTTGAGAGCTCAGGTATGAACTACCGTTCAGTCAAAGAGATGAAGGCTCGACTTGAGGTGTGTCCCACTTAGGGATCTTCTTTACAACTACACTTGATTCATATCTTTCGATATTTTTAAATTTTTATGCAGCGAGAAAGCTTTTAAAGCACGCAAAGTATTATACGAGGTCTAGGCCATTACTGACGCAAAATCAGAAGACCAGGTATAATACCCCAGATATCAAACAATATTAAGACCTAGTATCTCAGAATCAGGCAACCTCTCAAATGAGATTTCGGAGGTTATCCATATATCCGAGAGATGTTTCCCACGAGATAAGAAAGCTAGTGATATTTAGGTTTATATCACAAATTCAATTTATTAAGCGTGTAAAAACTTACTGGCATATCATCAGTGAGACTGTTTATCTGTAACACCCCAAAACATGAATTATTAGATTCGTAGATATGTCACCATGTTTAAGTAAATGAAAAACAATAACTAGGTTATTAAACTTAGTTAAATACCTAACAAGATAAGTAAAGGTATGAAATTAGTGGCAATTATGATGGTGTCATAAACTTAAGCGACTAAGGTTGTCAAAGTGGAAACTTGAATTAATTAAAAGAAGAGTGAATTGCAAGTTTTGTCCTTTATCTTTAGGCCATTTTGCAAGTTTTGTCCTTTATGTTTAAATTTGACGAGTTTTGTCCTTTATGTTTGAAAATCAAGCACGTTTTACCCTTTGGGGCAAAACGTGCTTGATTTTTAAGGACAAAACGTGCTTGATTTTTTAAACATAAAGGACAAAACGTGCTTGATTTTTAAACATAAAGGACAAAACGCGCTTGATTTTTAAGGCCCAAAGGGTAAAACGTGCTTGATTTTTAAACATAAAGGACAAAACTCGTCAAATTTAAACATAAAGGACAAAACTTGCAAAATGGCCTAAAGATAAAGGACAAAACTTGCAATTCACTCTTAAAAGAATAAAAAGAAAATTTAAAACACACACACACTGTGTGTGTTTGTCTGGGGATCGAACAAAGCAGGAGAAAGAGGGTGTAAACCCTAATTCACAAGAACCTTCAAATTGACAAGAAAATTGGGGTCAAATCTAATGCATGAACTAGGAATTATGATCATTCAAGTATTCTTCACACCAAGTAAGTTAATTTTTTATGTTTTGGTGATTTTGATGATATGGATTATGATTAATCCGTGAATTGATGCGAAATTGAGCATGAATATGTGATATTCCTATATGGAACATGTGTTATGAAAGATTTTGAGTAATAGGATGATTAGAATTGAAATCTACTTCTGGTGATGAAGATGATGACATAAGAGATTGCACCCATGTTAAAACCTAGCTTGAATCATTGATGTATATGTTGTATGTAACGAATTATTGTTAGATAGGTTGATTATAGTATGTACTTAAGTTGATTCTTGTTGTAATTGATGAATTATGAATGAACTAGTAGGGTAATGCATAAGGTGCTTGTATCATGTGCTTTATTGGTGGTATGCACACAAGGTATATGATGAAATGTCTAGGTGAAGTTAGAATGAAAGATATTTAGAAAAGATTTGATGAAAACTAAATCTGTCTAGAAAGTTACAGCCGAATGTAATCGGCTGTAACTAGGTCAAATCTTGTCAAAACTGATGTATATTGAGTTTGTGATGAACTCCCAGGAAAAACCTTTCAAACCCAACTAGAATTGCATTTTTACGACGAAAAATGAACGTTTTATGAATTTTTTTTCCGTATTGAAGGTTCAGGATGCGTTTTCTGGTAGAATTTGCAGCCCATTACAAATGTTATAACTCAATTTAGGAATTGAGTTATGATCTCAAATTTTTACGGTAGGTAGCTTTAGGTGATTCCAAAAATCTCCAAGTGTAATTTTGTCAATTGGATAAACGAGGAATTTTAAATGAATTTTTCCGTAAGCTGCAGTCAGAAGTAACGAATCTGATTTCAGCTTAGTAAATGAATTTTTATAATTTTTTTGTAGAGAGTTAGACTCTAAAAATTTAACACAAGGATAACCCTCCAAGGGGCACGTCACACAAAAATATTGTAATTTTTGCAAGCTTGTAAGTACAGTAAACGGACGCCCCAAAACAGCCTATTATGATGTCATGAGTATATGAGATTAAGCCGAATGTTAAAATGATAAATCGTTTACTCTGAAAGTCAACTACGCATAAGGAACATGGCTAGACTTGTTGTGATTATAACATTATAGATAATCGTATAGTACATGGTATATAAATATGAGATAAATGGAATGACATGATGATTATATGGCTCTGAAAGGATGTGAAATCGGGTACATGTCGTATGCTTGTTAGGAATGATTAATGCAAGTTGAATATGAAATTATGCAAATGTATGCTCGTTATCAAGTACAATGATGTATGCTAACAAGAATGTGTTGATGATAACCTGAAAGCGTAGGAGCCATGTCAACATGGACACGAGCATGGAAGGGCAATGGGTCAAAGGTAAATACGAAAGCTATGCACGAACTCGGACGCACGAGGTAAGTGATTCCGATTCACTTCTTAGTACATATGTAGAATTTAATATTTATGAGTGTGGAAAAATTATGCAAAGATTATGTAATGAATGGGAGTATTAAGGTAAGTGTTATTTTAGTATAACGAAGGAGTTATTTATAATGAAGGTAAACTAGTAGGATTAAACGGGTCGAATAATGGTATAAAGGGATTTATAAGCCGTTTGCTTATAAATCAGCTGTTGATGCGACCCGAGGTGATAGATGGATCCGTAATTAAATTACGGTCACATAGAAACAAGAATCATGTGATTTTGATATGTAGGTCGAAAGTTATGGAATTTAGAAGTTAGTGTTTTGGTTAAAATCATAGATGGGCATAAGTGCAGCATCAAAAAGGAAGCATTCTGTCGAAATAGGGTTGTCGCGCTACGCAACGGCATTTCAGTTTCACCGTTGCGCAACGCGACAGGTATCGCGCAACGCGACAGGTATCGCGCCCTGCGAGAGCCGGGAGCCATAGGCGTCGCGCCCCGTGAGGAAGCCACAAGCTGGTGATCTTTGTTTTCTTGTTCGTTTTTGCATCCGGATTCGATGTTTGAATGATTTTCAATGTCTCATAACTTATTTTAAAGCCGGTTTTGTATATAAGAGATGTTATGAGCCCCCAGATAGTGAAAGTGTGGATTTTTCTTCTTGTTAGTAAATGAAATCTAGAAGTGATCGAGTCTAGGAACGAATAAGTATGCAAGATAATAAGTATAAAACATATATCATGGAAAGTTGTGATTATGACAAGAAGCATAGGTACATATATGAATAATAGTGGTAAGCGAGAGCTCGTATGTATGTGTGTGTGTACGAATGTGTGCGTATATATGTAGGTGTATATGTTTGTATGCATGTATGAATTAGGAATGTATGCATATACAAATGTAATTCGCTATGAATGCACGTAGGAATTAGTATACATGTATGAATGCTAGATGTTATAAAGGTATGAAGGAATGGTTTCATTATGTTTGGGCATTGACGATTGCTAATGGTGTGCCTTGAAGTTGTAATGTAATGCAGGTAAAAGAACATCGAGTGTATGAGATATCGAAGTCGAACTCGGAACGAGAAAATACGAGAGGATAGTTGAATAAATCAAAGTTTATATTGTAGAATGTTATTTGATATTAAATTATATGAGAATAATGTCGTATGATGTTGTTAATGACTAATGATTTAGTTGTATGTGATGTCCACAGGTACTACATGGATTTCTTCTACCACTAACAAAGAGAAGCGGACATAGATCGAGTCGAGAGCAAGGATTGTACGGAAAAGGACGGTCACATAGTTTGATTTATGTATTTCTTTTAAGGGTTAATAAAAGGGAATGTTGTAATTTTTTTTCTAATAAATGTATGACACTTTGTAATTGAGCCTTCATGTAAGTAATGTGACTAATAAAGAAAGAATTTTAAGGCTCGTATTTTCCGCTGCGTAGTTTTTAAGTTATTACGTGTTAGGGCGTTACATTATCACATTTGACTTTCCATTTCTTTAGCGTGCTGTGATTGTCTACTGATGTGTTATCATTTCCTCTTTTTACACAAAATTCATTTTTGAATTTTATCATGTTTTTGGCTTTTTCAAATTTTCAAATGTTTTTGAATTTTTCAAAATTTTTACTCCCCCTAAAATTCAAAACATTTAAAGAAAATTTGACAACCCGATGCAAATAGCTTCATCTCGCCATCCATTTTCTGCTTCACATGCTCTGTTTTGCAGAAAGTACCCCCATAATTTACAACACATTGAATTTTAACAATGTTAAACCATTTAATCACTTGTGAGATAATAATGTTTGTTCAGCCGTGAGGGTTTCGGCATATTCAATCAACGTATTCTTTTGTAAAATTTTTTATTTTTTCATTTTTCAAATTTTTGACAAAATAAAACATATTTTTGGTTTGTAAGTTTTTCAATTTTCAGGGTTTTTAATGTGGTTTGTATATGTATAAAAACGTACAAACTCCCTGTTTCTCAGTTGCAGGATTCAGCCTCCTCTCGTGCCAGGCTGCTCCTTCCCTTGATTTGACATTCTGCTGTCTTTAGGAGCACCTGCACATACAATAGCTCAATTACTTGAATAAAGAAACCCAAGCCTGCTTTGACTCAGGTAGCTGAATATATATTTTCCCAAGCAGAACTGGAAAATTTCGTTCATTTTTCTCAAAAGTATTCTCTTTATTTTTCTCATCACCAGAAACCTTTTGTTGCTTGACTACCCAGATTTGCCCTTTTGAAACATTCCTTCTATAAAATTTTGAATCATTTTGAATGTTTTGATTTGGTACAACAACTTTTGGTTTCCAAAACTGGTTTGGTTTTGTCATGTCAATCATTGTTTTCCAACTTTGTGTTGTTCTAAATCTGGGTGTCCCTGGTTTCCAAGTTTGTTGTGATTCAGCCTTTGAACCTTTCGGCTTCCAAATTTGTGTTGATTCAAACTTGGCTGACTTCTGATTCACAACATCAGACTTCTTTTCAACACCAACAGGTTTAAGATTTAGACACTTGCGACCAACATGTCCAATTTGATCACATTTAAAGCATGTTCTTTTTGAAACATCTTTAACCTGTTGTTGTTGCTTCTTTTGAGCATAGAACTCTTCATTAGACTGTCGTCTAAATTGGAGTTCTTTCTCTTCTTCTGAACTAGTCCCATGGACAAAGTTCGTCTTTTTCTATAGATTTTTCTTGTCAAACTTTTTCTGATTTTGTTTCTTCTTATAACCCAACCCAGCCTTCATGTTTTTCTTCTTGTAACTAGGTTTGTTATAAAAAGTTTTATTGCTGACTTTTCCGATAAATTTGTCAATTTCAGACTTTTCAATTTCTACCAATTTAAACACTTTGTCAGTCTTTTCCGAAATCACATTCTGAATCAGGACTTCAACATCTGAGAATAACTTGTCCGATCCAAACATAATATAAGCCAATCCTATCGGATCATCATTCGCATATTTCTCATATTTTGAATTTTTATGAAAACTTTCCTCATCTTCATTATGTGATTCAGACTTAGCTGTTTTGGTAGACACCTCTGTCAAAACACTTTCAACAACCTTACCTACCACCTCTGAATCACCAAAATCATCAGATTTGGTGTAAGTCACATCGATGTTGTCAGGTAATTGGTCAACCATGTTAATTGCTTTTTCCACCTTTTCGCCATCATAGAATGTATAATTATTCTCCAACGATGGTGGAACCTGATGGTATTCTGACCCAATTATCTTTTTTGTTCTTTTCAGACCCTTTTCCATCTGGTGTGATGTTGAAAATGCGTTCCAGAATGTATGAAGAAACATGATAACTTTGAAGTTTATTGACCAACTTTTCTTTTTTAGCTAGTTCTTGTTTAAGTTTAGCAACATTATCAATGTAATTATTTAAAATCATTTGTTTTCCTTCATATATGGCTTCAAGAAACTTAGTTGTCTTTTGACATGCTGACAATCTATCATCTAAACTCTTGACTCTACTCTTCAAAGTTTCACAAGCTTCTTTTACATTATAGTATGACAATTTCATTTTATCATACTCTTTTTGCAACTCTTGAATACTTTTATCCTTTTGACCACATTCATTACACTCAACTGAACACTTTTGTTTCAAAATTTTGTTTTCTTTTTCAAGATTTTCACATTTTTATGTGAGCTCTTTTTCTTTTTCTTTCAAACACCTTTCATTTTCAAGCATTTTATTACATTTTTCTTTGAAAATCTTTTCTATTTTAGTAAACTCAATATCTCTAGATCTCAAATTTTTATCCTTTTCAGTACAAGCCTTGTACGTTTCCATGCATTTCTTGCACTGTTGTTCAGTTTTATTATCAATTTTAACTGATGAATCAGAAGAATCATTTTGAGTTATTACCTCAGCTTTTGGCACTGTCGCTTCTTCTGCTTTTTGATTCTAACTTTCCTCAACCACCTGCTGTTTCTCAGCAACAACTTTCTCAGCTTTCTCATCAACTTTCTTCACCTCATCCACTAACTTCTGACTCTCATCAACGATTTCCTCTACCGTCTTCTTCTTCTTTTCCAGACTGGCATATATCACCTTCCATATGCCTTCCTCTACCTTTTCTCTGTATTGAGGAATTTCTTCGAGTCCTTTACACCAAACTCCCATAGTTGGAATAGCAGCAACAAGCGCTTCAAAATCTACTTTATCAGGATCAACTGTTTGGTTCCCTTTAGGATCAACATAACATTCCTTATCTTCACTCCATATATTTGCCCATCTTGCTTCCCTATACTTCTTATACTCTTCACTCAAATATGCTCGTGCATGATTTTCTTCTCGATTCTCTTTGAACTCAGCAACCAACACCTTTTTCTCTCTTTTCTCTTCCTTTATGTATTTACTCCATTCAAACCCTTCTTTTTCGTCATCATGAATCGTTATATAAGCATGCTTCCTCTCTTTTGATAACCCTTCCTCAATCTGCTTTTGGTTTGCTCTTGATGGCTGCTCGTTATTATGATGATAGATGGCCTTTTTGTAGTAATCTTCATGAAAAGGATTCACGCTATCATCAGCTTGACGATTGGTGCATTCTCTTTTGAAGTGTCCCTTCTGTTTGCACTTGAAACAATTAACTTTAGCTTTATCGAATCCCAGCTTCATATCGGGACCTTCCAGACACTTTCTCCCAGTGATCTCCATGAACCGTTGAGCTCTCCTGAGAACGCTCGCCATACACCAACGAATATCTATGAGTTTCATCTCTTCTGGGTCTACTTGATCGTAATCCTCCATTGTCATATTTGGATTGCCGATCTTTCCTTCGATTAGACCTTCGTAAGATTCCAGAATAGAAGCTAAGAAACTCATGTGCTGTTTGGCGAAATCAGTATTCAAATGCGGAGAATCTTTCCAGTTCAGACTCTGATTGGATTTGGATGATGAAGATTATGAATGACATCCCGAATCATAACTCGGAGATTTGTTCTTTGATGAATCACCAACATTGTCAGTGCTAAAGGTTGTACCAACCTTTGGTAACTTGTTGTTCAGCAGCATACTCCGTCGGTAGTACAGCTCGACATTCTGCTGATAACTCGAACTGGACATTTTGTTTTGTTTTTGTAACTCTAGATCATGTCCTTCAAGTTTTCAACCAAACCATCCAACGTAATCTCATCAAACTTAGCATCATTCTTTAGAACGATCACAAATGTTTTCCAGTCATCAACTTGCGGTAACGCCTTGACAAGTTTGTCAACAATCTCTTCTCTATCCATCTTGATTCCAAATCTTTCTAATTCGATCTTCAGATGACAAAATCTTTCAATCATTTGTCTGACACTTTATCCTTTCATGCATCCGAATGATCGAATTCCTTTTTCAACAGAGACATTTTGTTTTTCTTGATGTCTTTACCGCCTTCGGCTTTTAGCTTCAATGCTTCCCACATCGACTTGATGTTTCACCATGTTGAAGTAAAAATAAGATATCCTCTCTAACAGATTGTTGCAATAAAGTTACCATTTTTAGTTCATTAGAGTGGTTATTTTTATCGATTTCTGAAAATTTTTAAATCTCAAGTAATTCGTTTTGATCATTCACCGCTTTTTCATATCCGAAAGTCAACATAATCCAACTCTCATAGGCATACGCCTTCACCCAGTTCTCAAATCTAGTGCTCCACCAATGATAATCTTCTATGTTCTTTAGCTTCGGTGGTTGATGATTTCCGTACACACTGTCATATTTTAAACTCACGGAAATAGCACTTGAAACAATTTTTGTTGTAACTGGGGTTTCTTCAGATGTGAACGTGTTGTAAAATTCATCAGCCATGATTCTTGCAAAACAATCTAACACTTGGATCAAATTTGAAAGACAAATAATACAAAGTATTTGACTATCTATGATACGGATGGACTTGTCAGGATGGGCTTTGGTCCGGATGTACTTGTCCGGATGAATTGGTTCAGAAGGGTTTTGGTCCGGATGGACTTTTGGTTCGGATGGAAAACAAGTCTATCCGGACGGATGGACCTGATGACTATCCAGACGGATGGACTAAATGCATCCGTTCAAACACACCTGAACAAGAACAACCATGTTTTTCAATAATTTGAGATCGTTTTTGTTAGAATTTTGACCTGAAACTTCGAAGGATTGATTAAAACTGGTTTTCACACAACATATTCAAAATTTAGCCAATTTTAACCGTGAAATCTTTGTAAATCTGAGATTTAAGTTCAAAAAGAAAGTGTGGAAGATGAGTAGAAGAAGAAATATGTAGAAGATTGTTAGTGCATGCGTCTGTCGACTTCGTCTTGTATCGAGTCTTATTCTTAGATTGTTAGATCAGGGCACGTAGTTCGAGATAAAGGTAATTCCGCTTGAAGGAACTAATTCCGCTTGAAATGATTTTGATGTAATTCCGTGCGGAATTAGATTCCGCTTGGAATTCTAATTCCGCTTGGAACCTTTCAAACGGAATTAAACCCCTATATATAGTGTTCAAGCGAAATCATTTGTAACTTTTCCGGTCTGTGCAACGAAGTGCTGCCGAAGTGTCGTCTCGCTGTAAATTGTCATCAAATCAATAAAATCGATAGTTAGAGTGTGTATCTTGCTGAATTGACCTCAATACGACTGTTTCCGCCTTTCGTATTGAGCATAAACTCTTCTGAACGACTCGTTCGGGTCCGAAAACGATCCCACAAGTGGTATCAGAGCTCAGGAGGAAGAGCTCATACCAATTCAGCTGCAATTTCTGATTTCTACACCTTCTTTTTCAAATTAAACTTGATTTTACGGTCAAAATGTCTTGAATTTTTTACATCATGTGCGCATTTGTGTTTTAACAAACTCTAGAAAGTTTCAGAACTAAAATCGGCCTATATCTTGATCAATTTGACAATTTTCACATCGAGATGATGACGTCAGCTTAATTCCGCACGGAACTAGGTGTAATTTCGCTTCAAAAGATTAATTCCGTTCGAAAGTTCATACGGAATTAGCTAATTCCGCTTCAGTTTGTGATTCGTTTGAGAGAATTCAAACGAAATTAGTGATTCCGTTTCAGAGGTGTAATTCCGTTTGAGTGGTCCACGTGGAATTAGTAATCCCGCTTGAAAGTTCTGATTCCGTTTGATAATCACGCACGGAATTAGAATTCCGTTTGAAAAAGTGCAACTTCAAACGAAATTAGGGTAATTTCGTTCAAAGGTTAATTCCGTTTGAATTGTGTAATCTCGTTTGAAAGGGAATTCCGTGTGAAGGGTAATTCCGTTTGAACAAACTGTTTTTGTGAACTTTGAAAAACTGAAACATGGAAGAGGAATTTTATAACGCCTTTGCTACCCCGATTACTGTTACTCAGCAGGCAATGTTGGAAAATGAAACGGGGACTATGCAAAAACCGCCCAAGCTCATGAACATTGAGGAGTATAAAGGTTGGGAAGGACGTTTTGAAAACTGGGTTCAAGCAAATTATTTGGATGCTTGGGAATGTGTTGAGACGAAATATGTTAGACCGACGAATGATGATGAAGAGGAGATTGCTATTAAAGATATGAGTGCTGATGATAAAAAGAAATACAAAAATGAAAAAATGATGTTAAGTCTACTACAACAAGCTGTGAAAGAAGATATTTTGGTTTTATTGCAACATAATGGAAGTGCGTATTCGATTTGGAAAGCTTTAAGATCAAAGTTTGTTGGAAGTCAAGAAATGATAAAGAACAAAAAATCACTTCTGAAGAAAGAGTTTGATCTATTTCAAGGTTTGAAAACTGAAAGCACAAAACAGATAATTGAAAGGTACTGTAATTTGTTGGTAAACATGAGGAGGGTGAGCATCAATAAGGACAATGAGGAATTGATTGAGAAATTAGCAGATGCGTTGCCACATGAAACTTGGGGCACATACTTGATGATGTTAAGAAATAAGAAAGGGTTTAGCAATCTAATACTGAGCAAGTTCATTAAAAAGATTGAGGCTCAGGAGATGGTGTGACAACTCGAACTTTAGACTCGCTTCGATGTAACGTTTATGGCACGACTATGTGAACTTGATTGATTAAGCGAATATTATTGAATGTTATGTGACTTGTGTGTTTTAATGAATGTTTTACTATTACGTGCATGTATGTATGTTAAGTGAATGATTACGTGAATGACATATCTATTTGTTGCGTGTGTTGTGTAAACGCATGTGTATGTATACAATCCAGCCAATCGCACAAATACACACTCACACAAGATCACACAAGCTATTTGGGCCGCACATCATGTGCTCGGATCAAGGGCAGCCCAAGTGAATGGCCGGCCCATTGCTTTTTACGTACAAGCACACATGAGGGGGTATTGTATCACACTTGTTACAATTTTGCATAACACACACAAGTTCTAAAAACCCTACTTGCTCTCTCTCCCTCTCAAACCCGACGGCTATCACCTCGAAGACCTTCTTGTTCGTGAACGGATCATCTTTTCCTAATCGGTTAGTGTGTTATGGTTTTGTTCATGCATGATTGATGTTATAAGTCATATGTGTTATTGTTCATGTTTATGCAAATCAGAATGTTCTTGATATATGAAATCGAATGATGTTTACTAACCGGATATAAGTTCGTATGAATCGAAGGATATGCGTATATAAACAGATTTGATGTTAACCCGGATATCTTGTTCTGTGATCTTATTGTTATTTGGAAATTGAACCTTGGGTGTTTATAATCGAATATCTCGGGTGATTGTTCATGAGCATGTTTAGACTAGGGTTCATACGAATTAGTGAGTTAAATTGCCTGTTTGACCGATGGTTAGCTTGAAAGGAAGTTGTTAATTGTTATGTGATAATTGGAAACTTGTTGATTGATAATTGTTATGTTTGGAAACCATTGAATGTGTAACCGAAGGCATGAAATCCGGAATGTTGTTAATCAGTCGCACAAGATCACACGTACAACAGGTCCACTCGCACAAGTGAACCTGCTCGCACAAGACTTGATCCAGTCACACAAGGACCAGTCGTACAATGTGACTTCAGTCGCACAAGAGTTGACAGATCGCACAAGTTGTGGGGTTAGCCTAACTGTTGGGCCGGACAGCCCAAAGTGTCTCGCACAACCCAGCTGAATCGTACAAGATCAGCTGGATCGCACAACGTCTTTCCATGTTGTTTTGGGCCGTAATGTGTTACTTGATAGTTTGGGCCGGATAAACTGTTGGGCTGGGTAAGTAGCTGATCGCGCAAGTCCATCGTAAACGCACAAGATTGGCTGCTATGTTAATTGGACCGTATATGTCATGTTTACTACTTGTTTTATTTTGGGCCGCTTGTTATTGGATCACAATGAATATTATTTGGGCCGACCCTTATATTTGATTTGCTAATTAGTGGGCCGGATAAGGTTTGGGCCTAAACTCACATCGCACAAGATGGTTGGGCTCGCACAAGTTCTTTAGCCCAACCATCCGAATAGCACAAGTAGTGTACTTAAGGTGTTTACGTGCATACGTGATTTGCCATGATGTATACGTGTACTATTTGAACCGAACCTGACTTGTGTGGTAACCCTGTTAGGACGTGGTTGACCACCCTTAGTTCAAGAGTCTTTTATTTGTGTATCTGCCGAGCAAACCAAGGTGAGTTCACACAGCCAAGGCATGGGATTCCCGGGTTGGGAATTGGGTTGGATATGATGAAATGGAATGATTACTCGTACTTACGCATATACCAGACTATAGACCATCGTCCTCAGGTTAGTCAGGACACGTTACGTAAAGCCTACGTAACCCAGAATTTGCCATTTGTCTCCCAGGTCGGGAGGACACGTTACGTAAAGCCTACGTAACCCAATACCATCCACTGGCTTCCAGGTCGGAAGGCCACGCTGCGTAAAGCCTACGTAGCCCCCACGCGTACCATGTCCTCGGGGAAGGGCACGTCACGTAAAGCCTACGTGACCCTGTACGTTTTCCTGTTCTCGGTAAAGAAGAACACATGGTCGGAAATTAGTCTAGTAAGTACCATAATGAGAAGCCCGTTATAAAGAATGAACGTGAGGATTCCTCACCAATAGAATACACTTGCTTGGGAAGCCTTATTAGATGAACTGACGCATGATTATTACAAACTTGTTTCCTGTGAACTCGCTCAACTAGTTTGTTGATTATTTGCTGCATGCCTTGCAGGACCTTAGGTATACTGGAGCTTGCACAGGGAGGAGCTGGGCGTTGTGGGTTTGGATTCATGAACGTTATTCGAACTTATTTTTATTTTGAGATTACATACTATGCTTCCGCTACTTAAACGATGTTGGTTTTTGAAACATCAATCATGTCATGATGTTTTACATTGGTTACTTTTATTATTAAATGCTATGTTTGATATGATTGATGGCTGGATCCTGGTCAGTCACGCTCCCAAGCGGTGGTACTCCGCGGGTGGATTTTGGGGGTGTGACAGATTGGTATCAGAGCCATTGGTTATAGAGAACTTGGTTTTAATATGGGAAAACGTTTTTATTAAAACCAGACTATAACCAGAACAGTGCTCTCAACGATCCACAACGACGCTTCGCTCCACGTGCAAGACTCGACATCCTAGGTAATAAGGTTTATGTTTATTGCCTGTTTGCTAGAACTGCTTAGAACTTTGCTCGCATTACGCTTAGATACACATGATACTATTACATAAGAGTCCCTACGTGCTTATTCTTTTCTGTCATCGCCCTATTCGCGAACCATTCTTACCTATGCTACTTGTTACAATGAAGATCATGTCTGGACGAATCAACATGACACAAGCCCAGCTAGAGGCTCTCGTTCAAGCTCAAGTTGCTGCGGCACTTGCAGCCGCACAAGCAGGAGGTATATCCTGTGGTTATAGCACACACTAGGATCTTTAGATCCTACACTCCTAAACTAGCCCTTGTAATTAAACCTTGTCCTATTCGTACACAATAGGTCAACCAACACAGCAACCAGTCTGCACTTTCAAGAATTTTATGGACTGTCGTCCAGGTACCTTCAGCGGCACGGAGGGAGCGGTTGGACTCCTCCAATGGTTCGTAAGGCTCGAAACTGACTTCGAGGTGCATGATTGCCCTGAGTATCGTAGAGTAAAGTTTGCTACTAGGACACTCGAAGGTGCTGCATTAACCTGGTGGGAAACACAGGTTCAGATGTTAGGGCTGGCAGCTGCTAACGCCACTCCCTGGAACGAGTTTAAGGACTTAATTAAGGAAGAGTTTTGTAGTCAAGAAGACATCCACAAACTAGAGGAAGAGTTCCTCAACCTACAGATGGTGGGGTCTGAAATTGAAGTTTATACGAGTAGATCAAACGAGTTAGCCACATTTTGTCCTACTATGGTAGACTCTCCCACCAAGCGCATCGAACTGTATCTCAAGGGTCTAGTGCCCGAAATTCAGAGTCTTATGACCACAGCTAACCTTGGCACTATCCAGCAAGTCACTCGACTGGCTCATCGTCTCACAGACCAGGCTGTAGAACAGAACAAACTACCGAAGCGTGCTGAGACTGATACTGCATGTGCTTCTAGAGATAACAAACGCAAGTGGGATGAAAGCCAGAGCACGGGATTGATTTTGGATGACTACTATTGGCCCGAACAGCAGTTTACTAGTAATCATGGGCAGAGAAGATATCTAGGAATTCACCCATGGTGCAACCATTGTAACAGACACCACGGTGGACGGTGTCGCAAGGAACGATGTCAGAGATGTCTTAAGATTGGTCATGAAGCTAAGGATTGTCGAAACTCACGTCCTGTAGGTCAGGAACAACAGCCTCAAGCCCCACAGGCTCAGTGGCAGCAGCAAAGTTTCAGAGAATGTTTTCAGTATAGTACAAAGGATCATTATGAGAGACACTATCCACAATTGAACTGGAACCGGAACCACGACCATGGAAGCAGGAACGGCAATGGGGCTAGCAGCGGGAGAAACCATGGAAACAATGACGCCCACGACCGTGTGTCTGGGATGGGTCAGGGTGATGCAAGGGACGATCTTAACATAATAATGAGTAAGCTACTTCTTGTCGACTCTTATGTTACTATATTGTTTGATTCGGGTGTGAATACCAATTATATGTCCTTGAAGTTAGTCGAATGATAAATCATACACCAACTCCCTTGAACACCCAACGTGTCGTAGTGTTAGTTAATGGTAAAAGTCTAGAAGCTATACTTAGTTCAGGGTTGTAATCTTATCCTCGCTGGTCAGATGTTCCCTACCGACCTCATTTCTATAGTTCTGGACAGCACCTATAGCTCACACACCGTACCGCTTAGCTTCAACTGAATTGGAAGAATTGTCAAAGCAGCTACAAGAGCTCTTGGAAAAGGGCTTCATTCGTCCAAGCTCTTCGCCTTGGGGAGCTCCAGTACTTTTCGTGAAGAAGAAAGACGGTACGTTCAGGATGTGTATCGACTACCGTAAACTCAACAAGGTGACGGTGAAGAACCGTTATCCTCTTCCGCGCATCGACGACTTATTCGACCAGTTGCAAGGGTCGTGCTACTATTCGAAGATAGATTTGAGGTCGGGGTACCATCAGCTGAGAGTCCGGGATGAGGACGTCTCTAAGACAGCCTTCAGAACTCGTTACGGTCACTACGAGTTTCTTGTCATGCCATTCGGGTTAACGAATGCGCCTGCTGTATTTATGGATCTTATGAACAGGGTGTGCAAACCCTATCTTGACAAGTTCGTCATAGTATTCATCGACGACATTCTGATTTACTCCAAGAGTCAGGAGGAACACGAGCAGCATCTTCGTCTCATTTTGGAACTCCTTCGAAAGGAACAATTGTACGTCAAGCTGTCTAAATGCGACTTCTGGCTTCGTGAAGTCCACTTCTTAGGCCATGTAGTGAACAAGGATGGGATCCACGTCGATCCATCCAAGGTAGACTCGATCAGAAACTGGCCTGCACCGCGTACACCGACAGAAATACGCCAATTCTTAGGTCTGGCAGGTTACTACAGACGGTTTATTAGAGACTTTTCGAAGATTGCTCAGCCGCTTACGCTACTGACACAGAAGGGTGTTACCTATCGCTGGGGAGAGCCCCAGGAGACTGCTTTTAAGCACTTAAAGGATAGACTTTGCAGTGCACCTATCCTCTCTTTGCCTGAAGGCACAGATGACTTCGTGGTTTATTGTGATGCATCCATTCGGGGACTGGGATGTGTGTTAATGCAGCGCGACAAGGTTATCGCTTACGCCTCTCGTCAACTCAAGGTTCACGAACGCAACTACACGACGCACGATTTAGAGCTGGGAGCTGTTGTTTTTGCGCTTAAGATATGGCGACACTACCTGTACGGTACCAGGTGCACGATTTACACCGATCACAGGAGTCTCGAGCATATTCTTCAGCAGAAGGATTTGAATATGCGTCAACGACGATGGGTAGAGTTACTTAACGATTACGAATGCGCCATCAAGTACCATCCAGGCAAGGCCAATGTTGTGGCTGACGCCCTCAGTCGGAAAGACACTCTACCACGGCGCGTGCGAGCGCTACAGCTTACGATTCAGTCTAGCCTTCCTGCACAGATACGAGATGCTCAGGTAGAAGCACTGAAGCCCGAAAACGTCAAGGCTGAAGCCTTACGCGGTTCACGACAACGGATGGAACAGAAGGCAGACGGCGCCTACTATGTAACGGGCCGGATTTGGGTCCCTCTCTATGGCGGTTTACGCGAACTTGTAATGGATGAAGCTCACAAGTCTCGCTACTCGGTACATCCAGGGTCGGATAAAATGCACCACGATATCAGTACTACTTATTGGTGGCCTAGTATGAAGGCCCACATCGCTACGTACGTTGGAAAATGCTTGACCTGTGCGAGAGTCAAAGTCGAATATCAGAAACCAGCTGGCCTACTTCAGCAGCCTAAGATACCTCAGTGGAAATGGGAAGAAATTTCCATGGATTTTGTTACAGGCCTACCTAGATCCCAGCGGGGGAATGATACCATATGGGTGATCGTGGATCGACTCACCAAGTCTGCACACTTCCTACCTATAAAGGAAACGGATAAGTTCTCCACACTCGCAGACGTCTATCTTAAGGAGGTTGTTTCAAGGCACGGGGTGCCCACGTTTATCATTTCGGATCGCGATGCACGATTCACGTCAGAACTTTGGCAAGCAATGCATAAATCTTTCGGCTCAAGGTTAGACATGAGCACAGCATACCACCCTCAGACGGATGGGCAGTCTGAGCGTACGATCCAAACTCTAGAAGACATGCTTCGGGCATGCGTTATCGATTTCGGCAACGGCTGGGAAAAGCATCTCCCTTTGGTGGAGTTCTCGTATAATAATAGTTATCACACCAGCATTCAAGCCGCTCCATTCGAGGCATTGTACGGGCGTAAATGCCGGTCACCTCTCTGTTGGGCAGAGGTGGGGGATAGTCAGATTACGGGTCCAGAGATCGTAGTGGACGCCACAGAAAAGATTGCACAGATACGACAACGCATGGCGGCAGCACGCGACCGTCAGAAAGCCTACGCGGACAAGCGTAGAAAGCCATTGGAATTTGGGGTCGGGGACCGGGTTTTATTGAAAGTTTCACCCTGGAAGGGTGTGGTACGTTTTGGCAAACGGGGCAAACTGAATCCGCGATACGTCGGACCCTTCGAAATCATAGAAAAGATTGGCAAGGTAGCCTACAAGTTGAACTTACCAGCTGAACTCGGGGCAGTTCACAATGTTTTTCATGTATCGAACTTAAAGAAGTGCCTATCAGATGGAAACCTCATCATTCCTTTCAAAGAACTCACTATCGACGAGCGGTTGCAGTTCGTCGAGGAACCAGTTGAAATCAAGGACCGGGATGTGAAGGTCCTCAAACACAAGAGAATCCCTCTTGTTCGAGTTCGTTGGAACTCCAAACGTGGCCCAGAGTACACCTGGGAACGCGAAGACAGGATGACAGAAAAGTACCCCCAGTTATTTGAAACCAATGCTACCACTACTGAGGCTGAAGCTACTACTTCGGAATTTCGGGACGAAATTCCAGATCAACGGGGGGAGGATGTGACACCCCAGGAAAATCAGTGAACAGTACAGCTTACCTAGCTTCCTCAGTGAGTGCATACCAAATTTCGGGACGAAATTTCCAATTAGTTGGGGATAATGTGACAACTCGAACTTTAGACTCGCTTCGATGTAACGTTTATGGCACGACTATGTGAACTTGATTGATTAAGCGAATATTATTGAATGTTATGTGACTTGTGTGTTTTAATGAATGTTTTACTATTACGTGCATGTATGTATGTTAAGTGAATGATTACGTGAATGACATATCTATTTGTTGCGTGTGTTGTGTAAACGCATGTGTATGTATACAATCCAGCCAATCGCACAAATACACACTCACACAAGATCACACAAGCTATTTGGGCCGCACATCATGTGCTCGGATCAAGGGCAGCCCAAGTGAATGGCCGGCCCATTGCTTTTTACGTACAAGCACACATGAGGGGGTATTGTATCACACTTGTTACAATTTTGCATAACACACACAAGTTCTAAAAACCCTACTTGCTCTCTCTCCCTCTCAAACCCGACGGCTATCACCTCGAAGACCTTCTTGTTCGTGAACGGATCATCTTTTCCTAATCGGTTAGTGTGTTATGGTTTTGTTCATGCATGATTGATGTTATAAGTCATATGTGTTATTGTTCATGTTTATGCAAATCAGAATGTTCTTGATATATGAAATCGAATGATGTTTACTAACCGGATATAAGTTCGTATGAATCGAAGGATATGCGTATATAAACAGATTTGATGTTAACCCGGATATCTTGTTCTGTGATCTTATTGTTATTTGGAAATTGAACCTTGGGTGTTTATAATCGAATATCTCGGGTGATTGTTCATGAGCATGTTTAGACTAGGGTTCATACGAATTAGTGAGTTAAATTGCCTGTTTGACCGATGGTTAGCTTGAAAGGAAGTTGTTAATTGTTATGTGATAATTGGAAACTTGTTGATTGATAATTGTTATGTTTGGAAACTATTGAATGTGTAACCGAAGGCATGAAATCCGGAATGTTAATCAGTCGCACAAGATCACACGTACAACAGGTCCACTCGCACAAGTGAACCTGCTCGCACAAGACTTGATCCAGTCACACAAGGACCAGTCGTACAATGTGACTTCAGTCGCACAAGAGTTGACAGATCGCACAAGTTGTGGGGTTAGCCTAACTGTTGGGCCGGACAGCCCAAAGTGTCTCGCACAACCCAGCTGAATCGTACAAGATCAGCTGGATCGCACAACGTCTTTCCATGTTGTTTTGGGCCGTAATGTGTTACTTGATAGTTTGGGCCGGATAAACTGTTGGGCTGGGTAAGTAGCTGATCGCGCAAGTCCATCGTAAACGCACAAGATTGGCTGCTATGTTAATTGGACCGTATATGTCATGTTTACTACTTGTTTTATTTTGGGCCGCTTGTTATTGGATCACAATGAATATTATTTGGGCCGACCCTTATATTTGATTTGCTAATTAGTGGGCCGGATAAGGTTTGGGCCTAAACTCACATCGCACAAGATGGTTGGGCTCGCACAAGTTCTTTAGCCCAACCATCCGAATAGCACAAGTAGTGTACTTAAGGTGTTTACGTGCATACGTGATTTGCCATGATGTATACGTGTACTATTTGAACCGAACCTGACTTGTGTGGTAACCCTGTTAGGACGTGGTTGACCACCCTTAGTTCAAGAGTCTTTTATTTGTGTATCTGCCGAGCAAACCAAGGTGAGTTCACACAGCCAAGGCATGGGATTCCCGGGTTGGGAATTGGGTTGGATATGATGAAATGGAATGATTACTCGTACTTACGCATATACCAGACTATAGACCATCGTCCTCAGGTTAGTCAGGACACGTTACGTAAAGCCTACGTAACCCAGAATTTGCCATTTGTCTCCCGGGTCGGGAGGACACGTTACGTAAAGCCTACGTAACCCAATACCATCCACTGGCTTCCGGGTCGGAAGGCCACGCTGCATAAAGCCTACGTAGCCCCCACGCGTACCATGTCCTCGGGGAAGGGCACGTCACGTAAAGCCTACGTGACCCTGTACGTTTTCCTGTTCTCGGTAAAGAAGAACACATGGTCGGAAATTAGTCTAGTAAGTACCATAATGAGAAGCCCGTTATAAAGAATGAACGTGAGGATTCCTCACCAATAGAATACACTTGCTTGGGAAGCCTTATTAGATGAACTGACGCATGATTATTACAAACTTGTTTCCTGTGAACTCGCTCAACTAGTTTGTTGATTATTTGCTGCATGCCTTGCAGGACCTTAGGTATACTGGAGCTTGCACAGGGAGGAGCTGGGCGTTGTGGGTTTGGATTCATGAACGTTATTCGAACTTATTTTTATTTTGAGATTACATACTATGCTTCCGCTACTTAAACGATGTTGGTTTTTGAAACATCAATCATGTCATGATGTTTTACATTGGTTACTTTTATTATTAAATGCTATGTTTGATATGATTGATGGCTGGATCCTGGTCAGTCACGCTCCCAAGCGGTGGTACTCCGCGGGTGGATTTTGGGGGTGTGACAGATGGAACAAAGAAAGATCTCAAGAATGAAAGATTTCGATGGTGAACAAGATATTGGGCTTTATTACAAAGCAGGGTTAAATGACAAATCTACCAACATGTCACCAAAAGTTGAAACTGCTTTCAATGCCAAGAGTTCATCTGGAGGTTCATCCAAAGGATCAAACAGCAACACAAGTTTTTCATCATATCCATCATTTGATCCAAACATTTCAGCAACCAAGAATGGCAAGAAGCTACAATGCAACATTGTATTGAATCTTGAAAATGATCAGGAATATTCTGAAGAAGTTGCTAAAAGCCATATGTCTTTGTTGGGGACTGTGTTAGAGTCCTATGGAAGTTTAGTAGCAGCTCGGATCAGGAATCCAATGCTTACAAAGGAGGATTACGATCAAATAGATGCTGAAGAGATGGAGTTAATGGATATAAAGTGGTGTATGGCAAGTGTTTTGAGGAGAGCCGAGAAATTTAGGTAGATCACAGGAAGAGATGACTTCCGTGATGCATGTGTTTCTAATTTGGGTTTTGATAAATCTAAAGTCACTTGTTTTCGTTGCAGGGAAAAAGGACACTTCAAAAGGGAGTGCACTAATCGCGAAGCAAGTGGAGCTCAAAATCCGTTCAACAACAATGATTACTATCGGAAGGCCATTTATCATCAAGTTGCTCAACAACAACAAGAACCACAAGTGGCACATGGTAGAAAAGTGATTGAAGAATCGTCAAAGAGAGCATGTTTGGTGAATCAAGAAGAATTCAATTGGGACAAATACATTCCAGCCGACAACAAAGCTTGCCTAATCAATCAAGATGATGAAAAGTTGCCAGAAGGTTTTAGCTGGGCAAATTTCAATTGGGATGATTATGATCCAAACAAAGCTTCAAATCACAAAGCTTTTGTTGCTCGAATTGAAGAAGACAATGATGATGATAATGATTATTATGCTAAAAGAATGGCAAAGCATTTGAAAATGCTGGCAGAAAGTGATAGTGAAGATGAAAAAAGCTAAAAAGAAAAAGAAAAAGGTCAAAACACCGGTTAACAGTGATGATGAAGATGTTCCGGTGGTCAGAAGAAAAGTGAAAGAAGTTCCAGCTTTCAAGAAAGATGAAGAAGCTGATGCAAGAAAGAGTCCGGTGATTTGTGAAAATTGTGAAGCTGTAAAGAAACAAAATAGTACTTTGATTCACAACATGAACAGATTGAAAGAATCATACGATGTGCTGAACAAAGCCATGAATATGTACAACGAAACGAGCAAAGAACAAGCAACAGCAATGAAGACACTTCAAGGAGCGTTCATGATAAAACAGAAAGTTGTGAACAATTACATTCAAAAATGTACTGTTCTGGAACAGAAACTGGAGACTCAAAGAATTGAAACAGAAAGAGTTAATCGTTTATTAAAAAGTTACTCATGTACTTCTTATGTCATTGACAGGATTTATCCAACTGTTGAAGGCATGAAGGCATTTGAGGATGATGAAGTAACTGAAAAACAAAAGGTTTCTGAAGAAAAGACTCCTGAAAAGAAGAAAGAAAAGAAGAAGGATACTAAAGTAAAATATCTGGTAAGAAACAAGGTGTCAGTTACAACATGTGTCCACCCCCGCTTGAAAATGGATATTCGCCAAGAAATCCAAATTCAGAAAGAGTCCAAAAGGCAACAAACTTACAATGGGAGTCTGAGCCTACAGTTAATTTGCCAGAAAACATTGACGTCACTTTTACATCATCTGACACTGATCATGAGTCCGAGTTAATAAAGAAAGTGGTCGATCAGGTGTTGGACAAAGATGAAACCGAGGAGTCAATATCGGAGTCAAAATCAGAGTCAAAGTTTGAGTCAGACACTCCAAGTCAAACCGTAAAACAGGGCAAAAGAGTTTACAATAATGAATTCTTGTTATCAAAATCTAAATTGGATGACGAAACATTCAAAATGGCTTATACTTTGAATGATTCTAACAAATTATATTCTGATGAGGAATTTCCAATAAGAGGTGTTAAACCAGAAATGATAAAAAAAAGTTTTCAAATTAACAGAAATTAATATTTCTGAAATAAAAGATGTAAATCTTAATGATAAACCTAAAAAGTACACCTCAAGAGTTCAACAAAGAGAAAACAAGAAAAAGGGTTACAGTTGGTTCTGGTTATCGAAAGAAACCAAATCATAACGGTAATTTCAAAAAGAAAGGTTTAGGTTTTACTCCATCAGAAAATTATAAAAATGAAAAATATGTTAGAGATTTTAAATGAAAGATGGTTTTTGTTTAAGGTACATCTTCTGAAGAAGAGAAAGAAAAGTTGTTTAGAAAGCAGTCAAACAAAGATTTCCTTGCGAAGAAGCAAGAAGAGATGCAGACTGTTGATCAGAAGAAGGAAACTCGAACCTGTTTCAAATGTGAAAAAAGTGGTCATATTGCCATGAAATGTTCACAGGCAAATCAAGTCAAACAGGGAGTTTCTAAACTGAAAGAGAAAGTGATTGAGTTTGAACCACCAATTGAGAGAACTAAACTTTTCAAAAATCCAAAATTTGAAATTGGTGAATGTTCGAACAGGTTTTATAAGAAAAGAGCAAACCCTGACAACCAGAAATGGGTTGTTAAGAAGTCTGATGATAGTTCTAGCAATGATTCTGATTCATCAAAATCAGAGTAGCTAACTTCAGGCGATGAATCTGATTCCACAAAGTCAGATGAGCCACAGGTTGAGGAAAAAGGTGAAAACTCAGTTCCGACTATGGATGATGCAAATTTTCCACCATTGAGGGTTGAAAATTTTAAACAAAAGATTGGTAAAGTTGAAATTTCAAATCAATTCTTTTCTGAAAAGAAAGAATTCAATGTTGAAAAGGCCTTTAACCCCAAAGTGAAACACATCTTTGGTAAAATGATTGACAAAAAAGTCAAAGGGGTTAAAGAGTTCTATGAGAAGAAGATGGTAGGTAAGAAACCGAATGTTGGTAACTCGGTATCACCCAAGGCTGGTCAGGCTTGGGTGGATATATTCTTTGATTAAAAACCTGACTTGCCGGAGCTCCCAAGTTGGTAATCGCGGAGCATGAATCAGCATCTTTATTGAAATGTTTTTAAAATGGTTAAGTGTGACTTACCGGAGCTCCCAGGTTGGTAAGAGTGGAGCAGGAATCGGCATTTTTTTGTATATAGTTTGATTGTGCATACATACAAGTGGTAATTGGTTTGATTTACAAGTGGTAAATCAAGGACATTTAGTTGTACTTGATTTTCTACAAATGGTATGTTTGGTTTTTGAACCTACAAGTGGTTGAAAACAAGGTGATGAAATGAACCCCGAACCTACAAGTGGTAAAATCAACAAAACTTATTTTCGGAAAAACCATTTTGATTAAAACAAACTTAAGTGTTTTGAAATTATAATGGGAAAATAGTTTGTTGAGAGGGGGAGTTCTGATTGTTTATGCCGAGTGAATGGCGAAATGAAGCAATTCACAATAGTTATCATTTCTTGTATAGTTTGTTTTCAAGTTTCTTTAAATGTTTTTGAATTTTAGGGGGAGTAAGAAATTTCAGAAAATCCAAAAACATTAGAAAATTTGAAAAATTCAAAAATATGATAAAATTCAAAAATCGAGTTTTGTTGTAAAAAGAGGAAATGATAGTACATCAGTGGACTATCACAACATGCTAAAGAATTGGAAAGTCAAAAATGTGATAAACAATCTCACTGTGGATGTGCCAGTAGGTTTTTGCACATTCAGTAAATTGTTTTCGAGATATAAACCTAAATTTCAAACTTGCTTATCTCGTGGGGAACATTTCTTGGATATATGGGTAACCCCCGAAATCTTGTTTGAAAGGTCCCTTTTTATGAGATACTAGGTCTTTATACTCAGTGATATCTGGGGTATTATCCCGGGACTTCTGATTTTGTGGAAGCAATGGCCTAGTCCCTGTATAATACTTTGCATTTGCTTGAAATATAGCATCGCCCTCAGTACAAAAAATGATGAAACATTGAAAAATGCTAATCATGTGCTGTTGAAGAAAAGATTCTCTAATGGGAACACACCAAAAGTCGAATCGTCATCTCTCTGCTGAACGGAAGTTCTGACCTGAGCTCTCACGGTTTCGCATTTAACCCTTTAACAGATATCATCTAGGTATACTCACCTGTAAGACTGAATATTGGGATCTGGATACGGGAGTATATTCAAGTAGTGGGACACGCGAATAAGTTTAAGTGCTTAAAACACTAACCTCGTATCTCGAAACAGTTGAACTTTGTGTGAAAATTTAAGTGGACCAGTATACTGACAATCTAGGTGGATTGTTTAGAACTTAAAATGTTTAAAGCTTAACGGTGTTGGTGATTTGTCTCAAAAACTGATATGATCCTCTTACACAAACTCACAAAAATATTGTCTGTAAATATTTCTTTACTGCATTTCTTTTATAATCAAAAATCCAAAAAGATTCTAGTGTGTTTTAGCATAATTTTTTTGAAAAATCCAAAAAGATTTTCGACAACTGGTGTTGAAAGGCTGATTTTCAAAGTTCCAAGTGCTGAACATGATGATCAATTTGAAGGGAAGTCTGATGAATCTAAAAATGTTTAAATATTTTCATGCAAGTGGTCATCAGAAGTTTTAAAATGAAAAATCATTTTGGATTAATTTGAGGGGGAGTTTGGATTTATAAATTTGTAAAAAATTAAATTTGTAAAATTTATTGTGAGGTAGAGACTGTGCAGGTGTGAAATCTGAGTAAAGCCAGGTTCTGATTCCTGAGGATTCTGTATTTAGAGAAAGCCAGGTTTCAATCCTGATCAGAAAAGAGAGTCAGGTGACGATCTTGAACCTGTGGAAGCCAGACTGCGATCCCAGCTTATCAAAAGGGGGAGTCTGTAGATGTTAAGAGCCAGGTTATGATTCTGGAAGCCTGTATTCACGCAAGCTGCTGATGATCTTAAGGAATCAAGAGATCTGATCAAGAGAATGTAAGAGCCAGCTTTAGATCTTGGGATGTTAAATTGAAGATTGGGTCAACATCCGAGAAAAGATTATTTGTTCGAGGGAAGTCTGTTAGTGCTAATAGAGAATAGAATAGAGAGAGATTTGAGGATGCTTTACATTGTAAGATACTTCAAAAAAGCCCGAAGACTGATAAAGACTGAAGATGTTGAAGACTCGACACTGAAGACTCGTCAACATTCGAGGGGGAGTCTGTTAGTGCATGCGTCTGTCGACTTTGTGTTGCATCGACTCTTATTCTTAGATTGTTAGATCAGGGCACGTAGTTCGAGATAAAGGTAATTCTGCTTGAAGGAGCTAATTCCGCTTGAAATGATTTTAATGTAATTCCACACAGAATTAGATTCCGCTTGGAATTCTAATTCCGCTTGGAACCTTTCAAACGGAATTAAACCCTATATATAGTGTTCAAGCGAAATCATTTGTAACTTTTCCGGTCTGTGCAACGAAGTGCTGCCGAAGTGTCGTCTCACTGTAAATTGTCATCAAATCAATAAAATCGATAGTTAGAGTGTGTATCTTGCTGAATTGGCCTCAATACGACTGTTTCCGCCTTTCGTATTGAGCATAAACTCTTTTGAACGACTCGTTCGGGTCCGAAAATGATCCCACAAAGATGATGAATTTAGGTCCGATGATGATGAATCAGCTTCAATCTTCGTGTCTTTAATCCGTGCAAACAATCACCCGCTCTGATACCACTTGTGAATTTGAATTCTGGATCGATTCCTTGACCATTGAATGCGTACAAACACGTGAGTTGTGCGGAATCCAATCACGTGTGTGGATCAGACACAAAGAAGTAATTAATAATGATTTCTATTACTGATATAATAGTTTGTACACCACGAAATTAAACGGACAGAGTTTCCCCACTCTAGTCTTCAAAAGTTATCAAATGACAAGACCCTACACTCCTATTTATAGGCATCCTTCATCCGGACGCATCTTCCTAGCGGATGGCCTCCATCCGGACGGATGGGCCTCCATCCGGACGGATGGACTAACTTATAAACCTTCCGGATGAACATGTTGCATCGTTCCGAATGGACCTGATGTCTATCCATTCGGATGGGCTTCAACACATATTCACTTTATCCGTTGTTCTGTTTAGAACCAGTCTTGTATCATCTGATTAAGGTACGAAACGTGATTGATAGAAGTGATAGACATTATGCACTCACATTAGGAATATACTTACTCCAGTTGAAGCTTTCGTCTTCCTGGGTAACAACCAATGCCCTGGTTTTCTCCTTTGAAGGTCCTTCCCTTCATCAATCTGTGGACGATTGATCTTGGGCGGTTGTTCCTTGTTGCGATGGTACACTACTTTTCTGTAATAATCATCGTGGAACGGGTTCACAGTTTCATCAACATTCTGGTTTTGACATTCACGCTTGAAATGTCCTTTTTACTTGCCTTTAAAGCACGTAACCTTGGATTTATCGAAACCAAGTTTCGTATTTGAAGCTCCCACGCATTGTCGACCAGTAATTTCCACAAACCTTTGTGCTATTTGATGCGTGTTGTCGTGTATATAATTTTTATGTATATTTTTAGCCCTTTTTAACACTTTAGTCAAGTTTTAAATTTATAAAACACGATATTCTACTAACACTAAACACACATATGGGCAAGTGCACCCATCGTGAGCGTAGTATAGTGTTGGTAAGATACCGAGGTCGTCCAAGGACACAAGAGCTATTAATACCAGTTTATCCTCAACGTCTAATCAAATCAAAAGTTTTAGAAAAAGGTTTAAAGATGAAAATAAAAACTAAAAATGATGAAAATAAAAATAAAATAAAAACAGATAGACAAGATGAATCACTTGGATCCGACTCGCCTTTAGTGTAACCTTTGATTATTTCCACACTTTTGCACTTTTTAAGAGATTATCTTAGTTATTGTAGTAGGTCCATCTTTTGAAGGTGACGTTACCCTCAACCCAGTAGTTTGAGTCAGCAAGGATACAATTCTAAAGGGTTGGATTATTGGAAGATAATTAATTAAGTTATTAATGCGTAATGTGGTAGGCCCCTCTTTTGAAGGTGACGTTACCCTCGGCTAAGTAGTTCGAGTCAGCAGGGATACAATCCTAAGTAGCCGGGTTAATATATTAATAGTAGTTTACATATGAGGGGATCAAGAAATTCAAACCCCCACCATCCAATACCAGTGGGTATTGAAGGAGGTCCTACTAAGCTTGACCCAGGTCCTTGCAGGATCTATACACTGAACAAGGCAAGACGCTTACCAAACCATTCCCTTAACCCCCGACCAGGTAGCCAACATATCTCCATATAGACCGTGGCGATATGAATGGTGTAAATCTTTTATTTTATATAGATAGTAAAATAACGCCAAGACACCATGGACAAATGATAAGGAAGTTTCACTATCAACATAAGAAACTAGTTATTAAAGTCATTAATACATAACCAAATAAAAAGTGCGAAAAGATTAAAAATAAAAAGTATTACACTAAATGCTTGTCTTCATCAAGTGATGTAAGAGACTTAGGCAAACATGGCCTTTGATGGTCAAGAACTCTTACTATCAATCTTGGATCCCGAGACTACTACACACACTCTATGATGGATGATGGATGATGGATGATGGATGATGGTGGTGGATGATGGTGTTGTGGTGGTGGTGAAGTGTGGGTGAAGTGTGAGAGAGGTGGTTTGGCAAGGGATGATTTGCAAGTGAGCCAAGCACCTCTATTTATAGCCTGTACAGAAGCCCGGACACGGCCCCGTGTCCATTGGGCACGGCCCCGTGTCCATCCATCTTCTCTTTCTTCATTAAATCCAGTTTGTCTCCATTAGTTGACCACGCCCCGTGTCCGATGGGCACGAACAAGTGTGCAGAAGCGTATCTGTACTATCAAGATTTGCTTGGATTATGCGAATCTTAGCATTGACCACGGCCCCGTGTCCGGTGGACACGCCCCCGTGTTGGGTGATAGAAGCTTCTACAACTTTGTCTTTTCTGCAGACACTTGGGCACGCCCCCGTGCTCATTGGGCATAGGGCGTGTTCAGCCTTCTGTTATCTTGTTTTTGCTTGGGAAGATGCTGTCGAGGGGTCGGGCATGCCACATTTATTCCTTTTCTTGTATTAATGTTAGATTTGGCTGCATTTTTGCTTCTTTTGTTCATTTGAGCTCATTTAATCCTAAAAATACAAAAGGAAGACAAAAGCACACTTTTTCCAACATTAGTACTAAAAAAGGGTTAGTTTTATGCCATAATTGATGTAATTTATATGTTGCATTTTACACACATCACTATTCTTATCACGCTCGCCATACACCACCTGATGTCTATCAATTCCATCTCCTTTGGGTCGATTTGGTTGTAATCTTCTTTTGTCATGTTCGGGTTTCCGATCTTACCCGCAACAAGACTTTCATATGATTCAAGAATAGACACCAAGAAGACCATCTGTTGTTTCGTAGATTCAATATTCAAAATTTGTGCGTTGTTTAAGTTTACGGCGATATTGCACTGAATCACATTCGAGTTGGAATTGTTCTGACTCGATTGAGTATTTGATGCAAATGATGATTGCGTGTTAGCATTTGAACCCGAATATCCAAACCCAATGCCTAATGATGATCCACCACTTGAAGTGCTTTTTGGTGAGTCATTGGAATTCTCAGCACTAAATGCAGTTCCAATCTTTGGTGATGGATTATTCGAAATCATAATTCCACGGTAATATAGATTAACATTTTGTTGATAGTTCGAGCTGTTTATTTTGTTTTGCTTTCTGATTTGTAGCTCATGACCTTCTAACTTCTCAATCAGCCAAACAAGACTCATATTCTTAGTTTCAACACCATTTTTCAAAATCATGACATAATATTGCCAATCATCTTCGTTGGATAGTGCTTCCATAAGCTTGTCTATGATTTCCTCGTTGTCTTTTTGACATCAAACCTTTCTAATTCTAGTTTCAAATGACAAAACCATACAATCATCTGATGAAAAATCACACCTGTTATGTAGGTTCGTGCAGACCAGGATTGCTGATCCGTGCGGATGCACGCTGCGAACACCTAAGTTGCGTTTTTCATGGTTTTTTCAAGATTTTTATGTGAATTAAGTCGAATTTTGATCTGAATTTTCTAAGGGTTGCTTAATCACTGATTTCGCACAACATGTTAAAAATTCAGTCAATTTTGTCCATCGCTTCGACGTTAATTTTGAGTTTAAAGTTTGAGAAAGATGTGAAAAAGAAGAATGAGTAGAAGAATGAAGAAATCAGATTCAAATCGGCTTGAATCTCTCTGAAAACTCTGGTATCAAGCGTTCTCTGTCCTCGAAACCGGTCTCCAAGCCCTGATACCACTTGTGAGGACCGTTTCAGCTCTATGAACGCTCCAACCGGCTTGCTATATCCTAGTATCACGTGCGGAATCCGTGTAGTAGGTGAACATAGACACTAAGATACCGTTGAACAATCTTTTCATTCATATAACTGCTTTACAAAGCCACGAAAAGATTTTGACAGAGCTTCGCCTCTCGTGTCAAAAGTTATAAATGAAGACCCCTGACCTTCTATTTATAGACCTAGTACATCCATGCAAATCCATAGGAGTGGATCTACCAAATCCGTACGAACTGACCACATGTCCATCCGTGCGGATGGACGCCATTCGTACGAATGGACTGTTTACATTAATTTCCATTCAGTTCGATACGGGATACATACAATCACATACAATAAACTATAAACTAAGAAAACTAAGACTCGATACATGACGTAAGCTACAGGCATATGCATTCACATAAATATTTGGAAGTCTTGACATTATAGTACACATTATACAATGCATTTGAAAGGTCGTTTAACACATAACCTCAACATATGAAATCTGAATGCTTCCAAGCATCTACCGCACACTGAGCTTGAGCGCCGGTCTCCCGTTCCTTTGGCTGGGGAACAGTTTTTGTCAAGAACCTTGCAAGGTTCATGGTGGTCAAATAGAAGAACATCTTCTGTTGCCACCGTTAGAAGTGCAAACTCGATACCTTCTCGGGTCGTTAGCATGATTTGCCACTGTGGATGCTCCAACAATGTTGGTGGTCAAAGAGGTTCCAGTCACAACATTGTTATTGTTAACGTTATTATCGGGTGTTGACATTCTGAAATTAAAATACATCCAAGTTAATTCTGAGTCCAAAATTATTGTTTTATTTGTCCAACAAACTGTTCAAACAAAAAAAACTTATAATTTTAATATTAATGTCAAATAGAATACACCTACAAGGTTTTGCAAACTGATTTAAACAGTCAGAGACAACCCAAAGGTTAGGTCTAATGCACTCAACCAAGGTGTTTTTAGTCAAATCTAAACAAACTCACTTTTAAGCTTCTAAGTCTAACTTTGAAGACTAAAACAGTAAGTTTTATGAATTAAGGATATAAATTATTGTGTAAAGTAACCAGATCTCTTTTCAATATCAAGGTGCTCCCTTGAAGTTGAAAATAAAAAATAAAAATTGTTTTCGAAACACAAACCGTGTGAGACAAAACTGGTTTGAATCATAAACAAAATGATTTTGTAGATTACACGAACGGTGTTTTATAAATTTGTTTTAAGATTATAGGAATCGTTCGCGTATAAAATAAACAAAAACAAATTTATTACGATTACAATACAAGAAATAAAAGAAAGCAGTCTATTACAGAATCATTACAACTGAGAAGAAAAGAAAATACAAGAACGGTAGATTAAGGTTTTTGGCTGGGGGTTGTGTTTGACACATGCCCCTTAAAACAAATTTCGAGTCTCCACTGAGAACTCGTTTTGTCTCCCAAGGTACAACAGCCGGAGTAGTAGTATTGCCGGAGCTGTCATGAGGACCCGAATAGTATTTTGAAGCAAGAAGTAGAGCGATGAGAAAACTACAGAGAAGATTTTGCATGTGCTATTGATTCTTTTGGTTTATCCTACAACCAGGTCTCACCTGGTATTTTTATTGCAAGTTGAGTCAAAACTGATATGAGAATTAAAAACCAAAAATTAATTAGCATTGAACGTCTTCAAGGCCTTTTAATTCTGTTTTTATTTCAGAATCGTAACTGTTTGACTGGTCTGTTTCAACTCAGACATAAAACTGTTAATCTACTGAAGATTGGAAGCCTGTTGCGAGACACGCGTGTGCCAGAGCTGGTAAGCCATTGTGCACGTGCCGTTTTTGCTCACATGTGCGCACAAACTCACAGGCTTGCAACACTCCGGTGCGCACACGCCATGTCATAAGTGAGCCTATAAGAAAACGCCACACAGTTGTGCCATATTGACCCACCTTCGTACGCCACGCTCGCGCCACCTAGGCGCTGTCTAGAAGTCGCGCACGCAGACTTGGACACAAACCTGGTCATGCGCCATGAATCCACGCCACATACGCACGCCATGTCATCAGCTAGGTTGACCGTGCGCCACCTGGTCCCTGCAACATCTAAACTGAACCACACGCTAGCGGTCTAAAATACAAAGACGGCTCTCAAGCGGCTCATGAAATGCGAAGTGCGACATCAAAGCGCCACATTGCGACCATCGTCCGTGCCACTCATGCGCGTGTGCAAGTGCGAGCCAGCACCCTTCACGAGTTCAATGGTGTGTGCTTTCATGGAACAATAAGGAAGGAGAGTCTCCACTTATATATCACCTAAAGTTTTGTCTCTCCTCTTATATGGAAAAAAGATGTCACTTTCCCATTCCGCTTCAATATTTCAGTATTATATGTTTCAAACACCAAACTTTGAGCATCAATATCTTAGTTCTCATTCATCTTAGCTCCATTTTGAACATGGTTTGGCTCGTTGTGAGCTCTCCCAATATAGAATACAAACTCACAAAGAAATATATTATAAACCTCAGTTTCTTATATATATTTATAGTCCAAAATTAAAAAAAAATGCATTTATGAAAATACAATTTTTACAAAATTTCCATCAATAATATATCTTCTGATTATATTAAAACCTGATAATTTTTTCGTTGCAGCCTCTATTTGATAAACAATATAGTGTTCTGTCGAGATGTTAGTGCATACATTATATATTATAATTTTGTAACATCTTTGGGCTTCATGTAGTTGTACGCTATGCATAAGGTGACTTTTGTGCAAATCTTTGTTGTACGTTTGGCATCATGGGTTGTGATTTCTTTGTTGGATGCCACGTGTATTGTGAGTGGGTTTAGGTGGCTTCTTTATTTTGTTTTCTTCTTTAACCCAGGTATAGACTGAGATGGAGAGAGAGACGTGTATAGAACTCCATCAGCCCACCGCTTCACAGCCCTACCACCCGTCGACAGCGATGAATGAACTCCAACGCCCCACCGCCTCACTGTCCTACTAAACGATGGTTGCGATGAGTGGAATGCTCATTTCTGCGGCGGCTAGGGTTCTGCTTCGAACCCGCCGAAGTAGATGATTGGAGTTTGTCGGCTTTATGGCATGTTTTTTTCCTGTTTCTTCGATTTCTGGTCTGGTTTGTTCTTCGATTTTGAGCTTTACTTATCTGAATTTGATATTATTGTGGGGTTTCTATATGTAATGGTTTTGCTGAATTTGATATTATTGATGTTTTTTTTTTGTTCTTTACTAATTTTATTTTGATTTTATTGGTGTTCTTATGGTTAGATTAGGGATTTTGCGAACTGATTCAAGGTGTGTGTATGTTATCTGAGTAGATCAGCGTTACCTATGACAACTAAGAGACACGAGGTGAACCATCTATCACTTTATATCATTCCGATCGACTTGCATGTTTTGCTCCTCTTTAGATCTAACAACTAACTTCTCTTGGATTGGAGTTTGATACAATGGTTCTTCTAAATTCTGACAACTTTTGGATCTCGAATGGTTTTGTGAAAAGATGTTGAACAACAAATGTCAGTGGTGAAATTTGTGTTGGGAACTCAAGAAAGGCGTCATATAAGGCTATTTAGTCGAGTTAAACTTCCGGCGACCATACATAGAGTTGCATGCCTGCTGTTTGGTTTTGTGCGTTTTATTTTTTTTTTGTTGCGCGTCACACCTACGTGTCCGGCCCCCTTTTATTTTTCCCTCGATTATAAAACCATGCTAATCCTATTATTCCTCCTGTTTTTTTTTTTCACTTAAGTCTCCGTCGTTTTCACCAGGTACATGTCGTTTTCACCAGGTACATATTACATTTTCTTCTTACAGTTTACCAAATTTATCTTCGTTGATTTTGATTATATTCTGTTTTGAAATTACTTTCCGACCTTATACACTTATGGAAAAGTAATTTAGGACTCAATTTTGCTCCGATTTTATGATTTTTATAAGTTAGGTTTGTTAGTTTGGTAATATTAGCATGGAGATACCAAGCATTAAATTAGTCACTATCTTGAGAAACTCTTAAGCATTGCATATTCAGAGGTTCAATCTGGGTTTAGAGCAACATTTGTCGGTTACAAAAATATGACTTTTGAAGTCAAAGAGGCTCTTTTGAAAAATCTTAAAGAGGTAGATTCCTACACTAGATATAAAGTTAAGAAGATTTTAGTTTTACTTAATTCATTAGTGGTTAGAAGGTTGTGATAGCTAACAAAAGAGTAAAATCATGGTAATGGGTCAAATTAATCAAATTTAGAGAAAAAAAGGTCAACTGATTATTGACTTTAATGTGATTTGTCTACATGTTCCTTTGTTTCCATGTTTTTGATTCCTAGATATGTTTGCCAAAACACAGTATTATGATAATTTTTTTATTCTATAGGTCCAAAATTTGGTTGAATACTGTTGATCCTCTTAAGTTGGCCCATGGATTGCAGCTTCAGTTTAATTTTTCACAAAACTGGATGATATGATAGAGTTTTGTTTCGTGGAAAGAACCAAGCATGTAATGAAGCGATGTAATAATCTTCGTTTATCTAATTTTTGTATATAGTGATATACTAGGTTGTATACATAAAACACAGACACGCTTTGGGTGAATTCGACCTATTTTACCAGTTTGACCCATGAGTCCCATTTTTTAGTTTAAAATATATTTTAATATTTATTCATTCTTCTAAATGGAAGATCCAAGTATATGGATCCTTGATCACAACTATCATGAAGCCATGTTCACCAATCATGGTAATTCTTAAATTTAACATATACAGAAGTGATAAGTACCTTTTGTTAATAGATGTGTACTATAATTATATGGTTGTGCTCTATTGCAGGCATGTGATGAAGCCATCTCTGAACTAGACATGCTTGGCAAGGATTCTTGCAAAGATGGTTCGTTGCATCTTATAATGTTTGCTTACAAAATATTTTCACTATGCCCTTGTAGTAAGATACTATTTGTGATTCTTGTAGTAAGATACTATTTGTGATTATTTGATTATATGTGCAGTACTAACAAGGTGCATCGCTCTCACTGCTTGAGTCATCAATGTTTTGCTTAATGCCCAACCACCATCAAGAATGCAATGAGTATACTTTTGGTTATTAGATGTAATAGGAGTATATTTTTGGATATTACAGTTATATGAGTTCGTAGTTTGATGTTGATTATCCGTTTTCCCGGGCGGGTGTAAATACTAGTTATGTATGTTAAATACTAATACAAAGAAAGTAATATAATTGCGGTGTTATTACAATTTAAATAACTTCTAGGTGAAGAAATAAATAATGATAATTGCTACATATAACTCTGCAATTACTATGTCTCTACTTTTGCTCTCTTTTAAATTGATTTGGCAAGAACCTTATACATGAGTTAAGGAGTATTGAAAAATTAATTTAATACATTTAAATCAACTAACCACCTGATACTAATTCCTGAAACATAAAATAAATCAGGTTAGGTTTAATGTTTTCACGTCTGACCCGTGTAAATTAAAATAATCATGTCTAAGTTCATATACTTAACCCATTTAACTAAACAACTTGTTATAATTAGAAAAAAAGCACAATAACATATTTTATAAGGTGAACATGTCGACTTGTTTACAAGCTGTTCAACTATTTATTACCACATGTCAATCGGTTCACAATATATCGACACGTTTACTTCGTTTAGGTAAATGAGTTATACAGGTCGACAGGTCGTGTCTGTATTACAAATTTTTATTGATGTACCTGAGTTAGGGTTGGTGGTGTTGATGCATACATGCCCACAAATATTTAATTTATTTGATGAGGTTAAAAACAATATCATGGGAGTTAAATGTCACATTACGTTACTCATATGTTGGTAACTCTATTTCTCAAACGGGTGAGCTACCCAAAGGAGTTAAAACTAGATTGCATAAATCAAATATCAACCTCGGTCAATGTCATGGATTGACCACCTACCCACCTCTTTAATCTCTAGAAATCTGTTGAAAAAGGAACACATAGCGCAATCTCACAAGTGGACTGTGTATCGACTGCCCAATGTGAAACTCAAAAGGCGAGTTTCAACAACTAACAAGAACACTAGTCGATGTCATGGTTCGACTGTACATCCTCTGATTAGAAATTCAAGTACAAACTATTTCAAAGAACTCAAGCTCACTTTAACAACGGCATTTCTTATAAAACTAACAAAGAGCTTTGGATAACATATCCAAATCAAAATCTAAAGATTAAAAGCAAGAGAAAAGTTAGAGAGCAAGATTAAAACCCTCATGATACAAAACAATTGTATTATGTGATCACTCCATGTCTCCATTGATAGTGAGAAGTTAGTGCCATTCCAATTTATACTGTTACAAGAAGTGGCGAAGCTTGAAAAAAAAGTTCGGGAAGGTAACGGACCTAAAAAAAAATTCTATCGCGTAGTTTCGAGGTGTATGTTTGGGTCGGACGTCGGTGATTCGATCCGGGTCGGGTCGGGTTGGGTCGGGTCGGGTCAAACATTAATATCAAATAAAAAACGTTCTCAAACATTAAAAAAAGTTATCATTTTATTGTTCCCCATAGCATAATCTAATAACAAAACAAGTTAACAAATCACCCTAAATTTCAAACTCTAATTTCTATCTAAATCAAATCACAATAAGATTAAACAAATAAAATTAGACATAGTTACTGAAAGATTCAACAAGTTTAGGGCAAAAATTCGGATCAATTCCACCCCTAATTTCAACGTAAATCACATAAATTGCAGCCCTAAATTAAACCTAAAGATAAAAAACACACACCTTTAACCTTTTGAAGATTGAAGAAGTCGAAGAAGAGTACAAGACCATAACAACGAGCAGCGTTTTGGCTTTTGTTCTCGAACAAGAAGCTGAAGTCGAACAGTTCTGCAACCTGCGTTTTCCCCCCCTTCTGCAGGTCTGGCTTGTGGCTTCTGTTCTTCTGGTCGATGTCCCAAAGTAAACGAATTTTTTTTTTGATAGGGTGGACTTTTAAGTTGGGCTATATAATCATTTGATTTGGGTTATATAATATACATTCTAGTATTCTACCAAATATAATGATTTGGGCTAAGTAAATATTTTATTTGGGCTATATAAATAAAAAAATTAAAACCGGGGGTCGAAAACGTATACACCTAATTTTTTTTATAAAACCGGGGGGTCTAAAACGTATATACCTACAAAATCCTATACGAAACGTACATATATAACGCTACTGACCGAAAAGTTCGGGGGTCGGGCGCCCCTCCCCGCCCCTTAAATCCTTCGCCCCACTTACAAGGGAGAACTTGTGGGATCTTTTCCATACTAGAGAGAAGCTATGGTGATCTATTCCGTTTTATAAACGATTTTACACACCGATTATATTTACCATTGTAAAGATAAGTTCAGTGAAAAAAAATATAGTTTGAAGGCTAAGATGAATACATTAACATCCATCCAAACCACCATACACTATTACTATTGTGTGATGATACCCTCGTATGCCTGTTTATTTAACAATACTGTCAAAAAATGGTATGAGAAAACAACAATCCAAACATTCAATCAATACTGAACAACAAAGAAGCGACAAAAACGGTGACAAAACTTTATTATTTACCCAAACCGAAAAACACCCCCCAAAACCCTAGATCTTACAAATAGTAAGATCTGTTAACAGAATACAGAACAATAAACATCTGATACAAACAATCAGATGTTCAGGAACAATGATCACCAGATCTATCAAAGATCTAACAACAACAACTACAATACAAAGGATACAAATAAATAACAGAGTAGAAAGAACTAATCTCCTGAAAGACTTGTAGAAACTCTGATGCACAGTGACTCCAAAACGATTCAGTAGCTTCAACCAAACTTGAAAGAGATCAACTCATCATATGGACTGATACGCATACAAAACCAGATGAAGGATAATGAAACCCTAGATTTAATATATAGAAGATAATGATTTCTGTAGTGAATTAATAACCGAATGAGAGAGAGAACTCTTATATATGGCTGCACTTGAAAGGTTACACAAAGAACCATAAGAATTGGAAGATGCCCATTTCAACCCCTGATACTACCACTTTACACCCTCCAAAATATCCAACACATCAAAAACTGTTGCAACAAACTAGCAATATGAAACAAATTAGTAACAAGAGGCCCAAAATATATGGCTGAACCCAATAGAATGAGAGCCCATAAACATATCATTTCAACATCCCCCCTTCATTCAATTGGGTCTAAACAAATCAAACATACCCAACATTCATATACTATACATGTTAATAATACCCATTTTGCAACCTGAATGACAGCCTGAAAATATCATTTACAACATTTTTAACATGCCCCCTTCATCCAGGTGGCAAACACGTCTAAAAATACCAAGTTCCTTTCATCAGTTAACACTCACTTTCTACGCAACCTGAACATCTATATGAACCTTTTCAAGTTCAATAATACTAGCAAAAAACCTTTTCACAGAATATGCATATTTATTTCAAAGTGAGAAGACCTCTCATGAAATTAGGATACATACAAATTGATATGATATTTTTACTAAGCTTTAACAGGTAAAACAAAGTTATCAGCAAGTTTTTATCAAAGAACTATATAACACAGAATACTAACTGATCCACCTGTAACAGTCATATTCACAACAACCTAGAGAAATAAACCAAGAAAATAGAAATTCAAGAAACAATATTCCAACTCAGATATACAAGGAATCCAGACAATTACAATACGAGACAAGAGATCCTTTGAAGAAAACACAAACACTAACAACAAATCAAAGAATTCTCTATAAAAAACAGTCAACAAGACAGAGAAACAGTTCTAACTAAGAACACTAGACAACAATGATAGCCTACACAAACTCTGGCAAAATGCACAGTCACATGCTTTTATAACCAACAAAAAAATATCTCTTACATAAAAGAAATATACAAGGCTAACATCACATACATACAAGTAACAAGACTGAGAATATCAAGACATACACAAGACTATAAGACACAGCCATACAAATCCTGATTAATCACAAAGTTATACAATTTGCAACCAGAACAATATTTCTCACAAGAGAAAACATACAAGGCTGTCACATATACAAAATAATCTTGTCAAAACTTTGGTTAAACATGAACCACACAGCTCAACTAACCATACAAACAAAACTATAGACAAGCAGACATAGTGACTGCAAACCAAAGACATTTTAACAACATTCAAGACAAAGATTCTCAACATATAGACCTCAAGCAAGGCAGACATAGACATCAAGAACAATCTTGATAGATCAACAGATTAAAGAACACTCAAACCACAAGGTTCGACTAATCATACCACACTAAAACAATAAGACATACGGACAATATTCAGAAAACACTACAACGGTCCAAACAACAGAGTTGAATCACACGATTCAGAACAAAGAAAACATCTACACCATTACGATTGAATCACAAGACCCAACAACAAACCTGATTTAACTGAGGATCACATGATCCAAATCAAACACATACACATAACAGCCAAAACCAACTCTTTAGAAATAATGTCACATGACTTTACAATAAAAAAACATCTCACACACGAGAAAAGATACAAGGCTGTAAAAACATTCAAGATCATGAAGACACGGTCAAACAAACCATCCTGATGCAGTTTTAAAGAACTAAGAACCATCAAAAAACAGTTATAGTCGGAAAAACATTTTACCATTGTTCAAGACAAGATGAATTGCATAACCCAAGACAGAGGTTAGAGAACAATATTAAAATCTTGAGATTATCACAACTAGCAACTTTAATCAAGAACAAAGCTCAGTATACATAGAACACATAACTAAGCTCATAATATCCGGTATAACCTTGAACAAACCAACAACATTTCCAGGTTTAAACTTAATGAAAGTAGAAGACCATATAACAACAGAAATAGAATTTTTCATGAGAAACAACCTATTAAACATGACTGAAAATACTGAACCATACAATGAACATACAATATTCTATTATCAAGACATATAGATACAAGGTTCACTAAAAACAAGAAAACACGTACAAATTTATTGAATATTCCAAAAAAAAATTGAAGTTTGAACCACACATAACATATGCTAATCTTATTTAGCATACCCAAAAAAAAAACAATTCAAACAAACCTGACTTCAGAACAACATAATCAATAGACAGGATCCTAGTTACACACTTGTTCCTTAAAAAACACTTTATCTTACCAAGACAATGAAGTTCATTTGTATAAATCATACTACATCTTGTGGAAAATGTAGACAACACCATATATGAACCAGATCAAGCATATTACAGTCAGACACATCTGAAAAACATAAAATCACACTACTTTCATGACAAAGACAAGACTTGTAAACATGAGTATCAACCAACAATAACCAACTTTAACTAGAAGCAGCAATAAACTCTCACAAGACAACCCTACTGATTACTGCACGATAACCTATACAAAATCTACAAGAATCAAGCAAATCCAAGAAACAGTAGATACTCCCGGGAACAAACAATACGAATCTCTAACATGATACAGAGCAACTCTACTCAAAATAAACAGAATTCTAACTAAAAAAAAATCCAAGTCTATGATGAGTACAGAGAAGCAACAAGTTATAGAGAGAAACAAGATTCAAGAACCAAGATCAATAACAACAAGAAGTACACACTTCTATACCAAACAACAATTACAGCCTAAACAAATAATAACATACAAAAAAACAAGTGACTTAATATCCCACAAACACGGCCATAATAACAAACAAGAAACTATCTTGAACCAATACAATGAACCACATGATTCAACTATCAGAGACAAACTTATAGACTAGACAACGTATGACAGAGTTAGGAACCAATTTTTTTACTTAGACAACAGCCTCTATCATGAAAATCAAGCGACCAATCATGCAAAAAAAACACAGCTCTTATAACACAATTTTAAGACCCTAGATGACCATTAAATTTAAAAATAAAACTCTGTTATAAACCTTTTATGATATTAAAACAAAGTTCCATTCAGCAATTTCAATAGTCATATAATGAAAGAATTTTAAACAACCTCTTTACCACAAACCACACAAACAGAGGGAACACTCACACACAACCCATATGACAAACACCTTTTTACAAATATTAACATGTAAAAAACTGTAAAACTAAGACAAGAAATAAAGACAGCCAAGAAACAAAAAAACCTCTAACAGACAATAATCAACTAGATGTAAAAAAAAACTAAGGCGAAGCTGTATCAGTTTCCAGATTCCAGGTTCGTCACTTATAGTGCCTGGACAGGTCTTAATACAGGAGCCAAAACCTAAGACACATAACAAAAAAAAAAAAAAAAACCACAAGAAACACAGAATAGTTATATAATCAACTATAACCAACAAATAATAATGCGAGTCCTCACTACCCCGACTTCAACTAATCAACAACAGGAACAAAAGGAGAGGGTAGGAACGATCTTACAGTGGGTGCTTATAACTTCCTTCAAAAGAATCTGAGTATGTAATCTTCTAGGATTACAATATCACAGATCAGCAAGAAATATACCAACCTCTGGTCAGTTTGACCTATAATCAACAAGCGATTATAAAGACCAACGCAGAGTCTTCACAGCACTTTTAACCGCAACAAACCTTCAGCCGCACATCAAACCCTTGATCTAGGGTTACAACTTCAGTATCACACGTACAATAACCCAACCGGTTTCTAAGAACATAAATCCTAACTCCAAACAAAAGATCAGATTAGCTACAGTCAATAATCAAATAGATCTAATCAAATCCAATCTGCACACTTCAAGCAAAGGATCAAAACAGAACAACACTTATTAAAAAAATAGATTCAGACCCAAAACACGAGAACACAAAATACATGACCCTAATCCGTAGCACTTAAATCTCTTAAACTTAAAGACCAATAACGAGAAACTATCCTATATACTCAAAACCTTGACAATCAACACTTAAGATCAACAGATCTATGAACCAAATACAAAGAAAAAAAACTCTCACAACTCTAGCTGCAGATTAACAACACAATAACTGCCGTAATCATTAAAAAGAAAAGTATCATGCAAGAGCTCACAATGAACACAAAAAAAAACTGTCAAGAAATAGAGAATAAGCAACCAAGGGATTCAGATCTACAAACCAAAAAAAAATCGTCAAAAAATTATAGCGGAAGAACACCAGAATCAATATCGACCATAGATCGGAGCCTAGGCTCTGATACCATGTCAAAAAATGGTATGAGAAAACAACAATCCAAACATTCAATCAATACTGAACAACAAAGAAGCGACAAAAACGGTGACAAAACTTTATTATTTACCCAAACCGAAAAACACCCCCCAAAACCCTAGATCTTACAAATAGTAAGATCTGTTAACAGAATACAGAACAATAAACATCTGATACAAACAATCAGATGTTCAGGAACAATGATCACCAGATCTATCAAAGATCTAACAACAACAACTACAATACAAAGGATACAAATAAATAACAGAGTAGAAAGAACTAATCTCCTGAAAGACTTGTAGAAACTCTGATGCACAGTGACTCCAAAACGATTCAGTAGCTTCAACCAAACTTGAAAGAGATCAACTCATCATATGGACTGATACGCATACAAAACCAGATGAAGGATAATGAAACCCTAGATTTAATATATAGAAGATAATGATTTCTGTAGTGAATTAATAACCGAATGAGAGAGAGAACTCTTATATATGGCTGCACTTGAAAGGTTACACAAAGAACCATAAGAATTGGAAGATGCCCATTTCAACCCCTGATACTACCACTTTACACCCTCCAAAATATCCAACACATCAAAAACTGTTGCAACAAACTAGCAATATGAAACAAATTAGTAACAAGAGGCCCAAAATATATGGCTGAACCCAATAGAATGAGAGCCCATAAACATATCATTTCAACAAATACACTCTCAAGCTGTTATATATAACTAAAATAAAAATGGACTAATCCACATCTCTAGATTCTTACATACATTTTAACACAAATAAATATACTAGTCACGTCCGCGTTCATCAACTCAACCCGTATAATAAAAAAATAATAAAAAAACATAAGACGATGTGTAGTGGTAATGCCCTTACCCTTGGGCGTTTTGCGCCATGTGACAACCCAGTTAACAATAAGCCATTATGGGGCGTTTTCTAAAATGGGTGTAGTGGGGATGTGGGCATTGTGTGTAATAGAATTAAATTAAAAAAAACCATAAAAATGTTATTGAACAAAAAACGCATGGAAACAGGTGATTGGCCACTTCTAAAATGGATCCGACGTTGAATATAGAACGCTCCTTCAATTTTTTTTTTTTTCAAAAAAACGCCCACGGGGGTGGCTAGTCAGACATGGAGGGGCGTTTTCTAAAAAAAACGTCCAAATTCATACGACTATGGGTGTTCTAGCAAACAAAAAGTTAGGACTAAATCACGAGAATGACCAACAATACAAGTACCAAAACTACAATCTTTAAGACATGTGCTAAAAGAAAGATTCAATTCAACAACACACATGATCGGACCAAGAACCGGTCCAGACCCGAACCCCTATCCGGATCACCCACCCACCACACCCTACCCCCACCATTCCCCTATAAAACCCTCACCCATTTCTCTCCAAAACACACATCAAATTCACAGACAACAACAACTTCTTCTTCCTCTTCTTGTGAATCCTCTCTCTCATCCCATCACTACACTGGATTTGAATAATCACCAACACAAACATTCAATCCAAGGTGCGTATATACATCTACATATTAATATTAATATACTGTATTCGTATTGGGTTATGTAAGAACCGATTGATTAACTGGATGTAGACATGAATTATACAGATTTTTTATTTGATTTGTGTTTAGGGATCTGGGAATATAAGATAGATGTGTGTTTGTTAACTGAATTGATAAATTGTTGTGTTTGTTTTGTGGGCTAACTGTAAATGCCTAATTTAGGAATTATAATGTAAGGTTATTGGATGTTTGAGTGTGGTAATTGGATCTTAAGATTTGAATTGTTTTGAGAAAGTGGGGATGAATTTGTTTGAATTAATGGTTAATTAATAATGGGTATTATTAGTTATTTATGTTGTACTTTTTTATACAAGAAGAAAAAGTTTCGTTTTTAGACGGCCTCGTTGTGTGTCCTCATCGACAGACCAGGCCCAAATCCCTTGTAGAGGGTGATAGTCCCATCGTGCTCGGACCCTGTTGCACCATGAGGCGTTGGGTTGTTTGGGAATGCAGCCCCGATAGGGTAGTTAATTCTGCCCAAGGCTAAATAGTGGCGCTTTTTTGAGGGAGATATTAGTGGGTTAGTTAGTTAGCTTGTCTGTTTGTTTTTAGCTTATAATATGCCCCTCTTGACTTTAGGCTATCCTGTTTATATGACTGTACATGATTAATCATGTTACGAAACGTGTTGTTTGTATTCTTATGTAATAATTTTGTATTGCAAGTATCACTTAGCTGTATATCGTTTATATACGAGGGTTTGCATCGCAAATGTGACAATCATATATTTATATATTCATATATAAGCTTTAGTATTGTAGTGTCAAACGTTCTGTAACATTTTTGGTTTCGAGTGTTGGTTATCTTTTAAACCTTAAATATTTTTGCAGGACCTATAGTGTTGGCATTTGAATAAAAGCTTTATATTGAGGTAATTTATGATTTTTCTGGGCATGTGATGTGCGTGAGTTCGGTTCGGTCTAGAAGATCTGCAAATAAAGGTGGATCTTTTACAAAATAGGTGTATATTTCTATTTATGTATATGAGTAATGAGTTCTAAAGGAAAACCATTATTTGATCTCAATGAACCTGCTACCGAGGAGGAGGATGAAGAGAGTGATGGCGTGTTCTGTTTCCAACCCCAAAGGGCAATTCCGTCAATAACCCATACGTCAGACTTATTTAAAAGTTCAAATAGTCCCCGTAGAATTATAAACAACAATGCGTTTTCTCATGCGTCTTCTGTTTCGGGCTTTCAGCCTTTTATTAGATCGAAAGGAGTAGAAAAATCTGATGTTCATGAAGAGCAGAAGAAGTCAAATGACGTGGTGGAAAAGTCAACTTCTGCCGTTGAAAAAGAAGAAGGTGAATGGTCTGATGCAGAAGGCAGTAGTGTGCCTGAAAAGTCAACTTTAAACGTTGACGATAAGTCCGAGGTCAAACCAATGGTTGTTTTAACGGATCCAAGTGTCGATGATGTGAAGGATGAAAATAATAATCATGGCGATTCAATTGATATAAAAAGTAGTGATAGTCAAGAAGATTCTGTTTTGGCTCCGAAACAAAAGGAGATTAAAGGGGTTGAAGCCGTTCACGCCTTAAAAATCGCTAATAATCCCGGAAAGCGTCCTAAACTCGATCAACAAAAAGAGGCAATGTTGGGTAAAAAACGTAACAGACAGACAATGTTTCTTAACTTAGAAGACGTCAAACAAGCGGGGGCCACTAAAAACTCTATGCCAAGAAGACAGAACTTTCCGCCACCTCTCACTTCTCGTATTGTAAAAGATAAACAAATCCCGTCACCACTAACGAACAATGGAAAACAAGTCGACCTGTCAAGCGTTGAAACCAACTGTTATGTGGAATCAAGTGATATTAAGTCCGAATGCAATAACGGTGATATGAATACAGGAATATTAGGTCGTCCAAAAAGGTCAATTAGTGGTAGTGATCTTGTATTAAAGCAAACGAAGAATGCACAAACCGCGGGTAGAAAGAGCGGTTTAGTTAGTCAGAATTCGGTTGATAATAAAGCGGCTGGAAGTAAAAAGCTTCCTTCTAAGAAGCCATCAACTGTTTCTACGCAATATCAGGATACATCCGTTGAGCGGCTTCTTCGTGAAGTGACTAACGAGAAGTTTTGGCAGAATCCAGGTTTGAAATGTTCCGAGTTTCCACTTAATTCTGATTATACTGGTTGTGAAACTTTATTGTTACATATTGTTTTGTTCTTGTGGTATTTTTGTTTATGACACTTAGTATGGTTTCTTTTAATATCTTTTGTATAATGTTTAGTGCTTTAGCTTTTATTTATGATTTTAGGATATGTCATATATTTAAGAAGAGTAAAATGCCATTTTCGTCCCTGTGGTTTGGTTAGTTTTGCGATATTGTCCAAAGGTTTGTTTTTCCGCATCTGGATCCAAAAGCACCTGGATCAAAAAGGTTTGAAATCTTCTCATTTTCATCCAGCTCGATAACTTAGTTCATTTTTCTCCGTTAAGTCAGGGGTATTTCCGTCTCTTTTGTTAAGTTAAAGGACATTCGGTCTAACGGATTTGGTCAAGGGTATTTTAAATGATTGTACATAAAGTGAAAAAGACCGAATTGCTCTTTAAGTTAATAAAAAGGACGGAAATACCCCTGAATTAACGGAGAAAAATGTAGAGTTAACCAGCCGGATGAATATGGCAAGCTTTTAAACCTTTTGAATCCAGATGCGGAAAAACAAACCTTTGGACGAAAGTCGCAAAACTGGCCAAACCTTAGGGACGAAAATGGCATTTTACTCTTTTAAGAATTATGAAACATTGCTTTAGTGTGGAATTTATATTATTTTACGCACGGTGTATATATCATACAATGAAACAAGAAACAATTTGTATACATTCAGAGGAAGCAGAGCTTCAATGTGTTCCCGGAAGCTTTGAATCGGCAGAAGAATATATTAAAGTATTCGAGCCCTTGCTTTTTGAGGAATGTCGCGCACAGCTCTACAGTACATGGGAGGAATTAACCGAACCAGGTTCTAGAGATCTACACGCAATGGTCCGTATAAAAAATGTTGAGAGACGAGAAAGAGGTATTATATTTTCTTTCTTTGTTAGTTATTGGAATACATAATTTTTTTTTAACTTAATTTTATGTATGCTCGCAGGTTGGTATGATGTGATACTTGTACCTGCAAATGAATGTAGATGGAACTTCAAGGAGGGTGACGTGGCAGTTCTTTCAACCCCTAGACCGGGAACAGGTTCGTTTACATATCTTTAAAGTTAATAGAACAAAGGGTTAATACACACAAAGTCACTAAAGTAATTGTTGTATATTAAAGTCCATAAACTTGTCTAAGATCCGTTTACTGTCGTTTTTTTTTAAATAATAAGTTAACTCTTAAATTGGTTGAAATAAGATGGTATACTTTTGAGTAAAATGCCGTTTTCGTCCCTAAGGTTTGACCACTTTTGCGACTTTCGTCCCTGAGGTGCCATTTTCATGTTTTCATCCAAAAAGTTTGAAATCTTGCCATTTTCATCCTCAAGGGACGAAAGTCGCAATAAATTGCCAATTTAAAGAGCCAACAACTCATTATATCACAAAAACACATAGACGTGCAGTTTAGGGACTTCAATTTACAAAATAATAATAATAATAATAATAATAATAATAAAATGGTTTAGTGGTTTTTTCTTGTTTTATTACAAGTCAACGGACTTTTTCTTGAACAATAAGAAAGTATATTGGTTTTTTGTGATATCAATTCTAGAAAAAACAACTTTTGAGATTTAATTTTATGAAAATATTTATCAGTTATGCCCAAGAGAAACAACACTGGGGAAGAGTCTGAGGTGAGTGGACGCGTAGCCGGCACCGTGAGGCGCCACATACCGATAGATACTCGCGATCCAACAGGGGCCATCCTTCACTTTTATGTCGGCGATTCATATGATTCCAACAGGTTTGTTGATGCAAGTAATATTAATTATCTTTTTCATTTTGATTTATTTGCTCGTCTTTTTGTTCTCAATACGCTAATCAATAATTACTATCCGGTTGCTAATTACAGCAAGGTTGATGATGATCATATTCTAAGGAAACTACTCCCAAAGGGAATCTGGTTTCTAACCGTTCTCGGTGCTCTTGCTACCACTCAGAGAGAATATATCGCGTTACATGCATTTCGTAGACTCAATTCCCAGGTGGGTCCGGCAATTTTCACGTCAAATGTCAGTATATTTCATTCAGAAAGCTGAGCTGATTGACTTATGTTTTTCTTTAGATGCAAACCGCGATTCTTCAACCGAGCCCTGAATTATTTCCGAAATATGAAGAACAGGCACCCGCAATGCCCGATTGTTTCACACCAAACTTCGTTGATTATCTTCACAGTACGTTCAACGGTCCACAATTGTCAGCGATTCACTGGGCCGCAACGCATACGGCAGCCGGTACGACTAACGGGTCAACCAAGAGGCAAGAACCATGGCCCTTTACTCTAGTCCAAGGCCCACCCGGAACGGGTAAGACTCATACCGTTTGGGGAATGCTAAACGTTATCCATTTAGTCCAATATCAGCATTATTATACCGCATTGCTTAAAAAACTAGCCCCTGAAAGCTACAAACAAACAACCGAAAGTCTTTCTTCTGATAACGTTCCAAACGGGTCGATTGACGAAGTTCTCCAAAGCATGGACCAGAACCTGTTTCGAACGCTTCATAAACTTTGCCCGAAACCGAGAATGCTAGTTTGTGCTCCGTCAAATGCCGCTACCGATGAGCTACTTACACGTGTTCTTGACCGCGGGTTTATTGACGGTGAGATGAAGGTTTACCGACCTGATGTGGCTCGAGTTGGTGTCGATTCACAAACCCGAGCAGCTCAAGCCGTGTCGGTTGAGCGTCGAACCGAGCAGCTTTTGGTCAAGAGCCGAGATGAAGTTTACGGGTGGATGCATCAGCTAAGAGCCCGTGAAGCTCAATTATCTCAACAAATAGCTTCCCTTCAAAGAGAGTTAAACGTTGCGGCTTTCACCGGTCGGGCACAGGGTTCGGTCGGGGTTGATCCGGATGTTCTTGTGGCCCGTGACCAGAGCCGAGATTCCTTATTACAGAACCTTGCGGCTGTGGTTGAAAACCGGGATAAAGTATTAGTCGAACTGTCTCGCCTTTTTATTCTCGAAGGTCGGTTTCGTAGTGGTGGGAATTTTAATCTAGAAGAAGCTCGGGCTAGTCTAGAAGCGAGTTTCGCTAATGAGGCCGAAGTCGTTTTCACAACGGTTTCAAGTAGTGGTCGAAAGCTTTTCTCACGGCTAACCCACGGGTTCGACATGGTGGTTATTGATGAGGCGGCTCAAGCCAGTGAAGTCGGTGTGCTCCCACCTCTTGCTCTCGGTGCAGCCCGGTGCGTTCTTGTGGGGGACCCGCAACAACTTCCCGCAACCGTTATCAGCAAAGCAGCTGGAACTTTGCTATACAGCAGAAGTCTTTTCGAGAGATTTCAACAAGCAGGTTGTCCTACGATGTTACTTTCCGTTCAGTACCGAATGCACCCGCAAATACGAGAATTTCCTTCTAGATACTTCTATCAGGGTCGCCTTACCGATAGTGAAAGCGTCGCTAAATTACCCGATGAGACGTACTACAAGGACCCGATGTTAAAACCTTATGTTTTTTACGATATTACACATGGGCGAGAATCGCATCGGGGCGGGTCGGTTTCTTACCAGAATATACATGAAGCTCAGTTTTGTTTACGGTTATATCAACATCTTCAAAGAAGTGTTAAATCTTTAGGTATAGCGAAAGTGTCGGTGGGGATAATTACACCTTATAAGCTGCAACTGAAATGTATACAGCGGGAGTTCGAGGACGTTTTGAAATCTGAAGAAGGGAAGGATCTTTATATTAATACGGTTGATGCGTTTCAAGGGCAAGAACGTGATGTCATCATGATGTCGTGTGTACGTGCTTCTAACCATGGCGTGGGGTTCGTTGCTGATATTCGACGAATGAATGTTGCTCTCACTCGTGCCAAAAGGGCACTTTGGGTATAATTTTTTTTTCTGTTAATGTAATTTCTTTTTTAGTTATATACTTGTAAAATGGTTCGTTGACCTATTACCTTTTTTTTAGGTTATGGGGAATGCAAGTACATTGGTTCAATCGGACGATTGGGCTGCACTAATTGCCGATGCAAAAACGAGGGAATGTTACATGGACATGGACTCGATTCCTAAAGATTTCATGGGCCCACCAGCCTATGGCCCACCACAGGCACGGTTTTCTAACATGAGGGGTTTAAAAAGACCCGGTTTAAGACACAGACCATAGGACCACATGGATTCTAGGTCAGAAGAAGATGAGAAAAGTACAACGTCAAGAAACGGGAATTACCGGAGTTTCAAGCCACCAATGGATGGTTCACTTTATTGGCATTCAAAAAGACCAAATTCAAATTCAACCCCCGTTGCGGGAAAAAGAGGCCCGTAATCTCTCTCACTTTATTGGTGTTAAGTTCTTTTTTGTTGTGGGTTGGTAAAAATGGAACAAAAGTTGAGCCTGGGATGACTAAAAAGAGCGGAGTTGGTTAAAAACGAGCCAGTTGTGAAAGAAACTGGTTCTGATTGCTAACCGATTGATGTGCGGGCCGTGACACATCACATGTTGATGATCGGTTTGTGACATCGACGGGTTTTCCATCGGGGTAAAAAGATGTGGATATACGGATGATGAATTAATACAAAGAAAGATTTAGGATTTGTTATGTGGATTGATTGATTAATTGATTCTTGAACTGTGTATAGAAAAGGGAATAACTTCCACTGATTTTAGATTTTGTACATGCTTTTACTTTGAAAACACTATTTATTATTATTAACTGTTATGGGAACAATTTTCCCATTTACATCAATTTTCTCATGATATTAGAAAACGAATACTTAGAATATCAAAATAGACCAATAAAATAAAACATGTTGTCGATGGTCTTATATGTGTTGAAATTACATAATAAATTTTATGGTTTGTCAAGGTATGTACGGATACGGGTACGGGGAGCGGCAAAACTCAAAAATACAAGATACGGGTATGGCAAAAAAAAATAATATTAAACAAAGTCCAAAAAATAAAAATATAGTAACAAACTCCAAAAACACTACATCAACCATAAGTAACTAAAACTGATTTTAAATAATTTAGTGTAGATGATGTCACTTTAAATTTAACTGTAAAAATGTCATTTGTTAGGCCTTGGGAAACTTATAAAAACTTCAAAGATGACGATCATCCTAATCTAATCCGTTGTCCATTTCCTGATGGATCTTTTTTTATCAACAAATTCATTCAATATCGAAGAAAAGATAAGATGGATGGTGAAATGTTTGGTCATCTAGTTCTTTTTGACACAGAATCAGTTTCTCTCCATGAAAAAAGTTGAAGTATTGTGTGAAGGTGCCCTTTTACAAGTAAGTGTTCACAACAACATTGTGATTTTGTTCTTCATAAGTGGTGCACTAGGCTACCCTCTGACCATCTAGAGCATACTGTCACGATCCGCCTAAATACAAAACTTTTTTCGCAAGTTCCGGAAGATTCCGGAACACTAAAGAGGTGTCTAGGGCTGCCCGGAAGTTTCCGGAATGGCCTACAAGTTGCTGGAACTTCTCGACACCATCGGAACATTCTAGATCAGCTTTGAAGGGGCTAGAATGGGCTGGAAGATCGCTGGAACTTTCAAGGATGATGCAAGGATCATCTAGGTCATTCTAGGCCATGGAATTCTCTAGAATAACCCATAAAAATTAGCCTAGAAATATCCAAGATATTATGTAAGGAAAACTCTAGATAAAGAATTCTCTAGAACTAGCTTAAGACTAGTATAAATAGGTGATGGGGTCTCATTTGGAGATCACCCAACATCTTAGCAAGTTACCACACTTGTACTTGTATACTCTCCTTTGTAAACATCTTGTAATCAATACTAAGTTATTTCTTTGCATACACAACTTGCAACCATCACTTGAATCACTCAAAACACGACATCGTTGGGGCACATAGCTTAACTTAGATCAAGTCTAAGTTGCTACACGTGAGTCAGAAGTTTACTCCGTGACAAGTGGTATCAGAGCGGGACGATTCATTCGGGATGGCAACCGAAACAAAAGGCGATGAAAGACGCACCACTAAGAAAGAACGAGAGGCAACATATGACAAGCGCATTGGTGACACCGAGGTGGCGGTCACTGAATTGGGTGCACAACTCGATCTTGCATTCCAACGAGTACAAGCGTTGGAAACTGATTTTGAAACTTTCAAAGACGACGTCAAGTCTCTCATGGGAGTTTGGCGTCACGAGCTTACGACATTGTTCAAGGAGGAAATGTCAAAGCTACGAAATGAGGTGGAGAATAGTATTCGAGATTGTCACCACAGCTTCTTGGACCTAGAAGCAAAAGTGAAGGAAAATAAACAAGTAGTTGTGCATTCAGCCAACACCGATCTCTTCGCTCTTATGGTGGAGATCCCAAAACCATCTCCGTTCCTTGGCAAAAGAGAAGCACGAGCGGTTGACGACTTCGTATGGGAGATGGAACAATACTTGGGTGGAGTGCAAATCAAGGACGATGCCACCAAAATCAAGACGGCCAGCATGTACCTAAAAGACACAGCAGCACTATGGTGGAGACGTCGATACACGGACATCACCAAAGGTACGTGCACTATTAACACTTGGGCTGAATTTGTCCAAGAACTAAAGAAACAATTCTACCCGGTTAATGCCGAGCATGAAGCTAGGAGCAAATTGAGAAAGCTCAAGCATACCGGAACTCTCAAGGACTATGTCAAAGAATTCACAACACTTGTCCTTGAAATCCCTGATCTGTCGGAAAAGGATTCCCTTTTCTACTTCCTCGACGGGTTACGATATTGGGCTAGAACAGAATTAGACCGTCGCAACGTTCAAGATTTAGCTACAGCAATCGCCATAGCTGAAAGCTTGATCGATCTAAAGGAAAAACGTCCAATTAAACCCGTTGTCGAAGAACCTGATGACGACATAGGTGGGGGAGCAAAACCAAGTTACACTCGAAGGACGGAAGGTCCAAAACCCCCAAGATATAACAACAACCAGTCCGCAAGGAGAGGATGCTTCATTTGCGAAGGGTCGCACGATGTACGCGATTGTCCAAAGAAGTCTAAGTTAACAGCCCTCATTAGGACTGAAGATGATGAAGCCGAGGGTAACGAGGAGGCTCGTCTAGGAGCAATGCAACTTCAAGTCCTCAATGCTTTAAGTTTAACCCAAAGGAAGCCGTTAAAAATGGTTCAGGACCCCTTGAGAAAAGCCAAGGTTAGTCATTCAAATGGAGAGCCAAAAGGTCTTCGGTTCGTAACTCTTGAGATTAACGGAGAACAAGCAAAAGCACTAATCGATACCGGAGCCAGTCACAATTTCATTACCCGGGACGAGGCCAAAAGACTTGGTTTGCGGATCACTTCCAAAGAAGGACTAATGATGAAGGCTGTTGGCGGGGAACCTAAGTCAATCGAAGGCGTAACCTATGACGCCAAAGCCAAGATCGGGACATGGAAGGGCAAAATTACTTTCTCAGTCGTTCCCATGGACGACTACAAAATTGTGCTCGGGTTGGCATTTTTCAATAGGTCCAACGCCATCCCCGATGCATTCCTCAACACCTTGTACCTCATCAAGGACAAGGAGGTTCACACGGCACCCATGGAGACGGATACAAGGCACCGAGGCAAAACCTTATCCGCCATGCAGATCGTGAGAACAAAGAAAAGACCACGTAAGCGACACGACGAGGGCGCCGTGAATTTAGGTGGGGGAGAATGTCACGATCCGCCTAAATACAAAACTTTTTTCGCAAGTTCCGGAAGATTCCGGAACACTAAAGAGGTGTCTAGGGCTGCCCGGAAGTTTCCGGAATGGCCTACAAGTTGCTGGAACTTCTCGACACCATCGGAACATTCTAGATCAGCTTTGAAGGGGCTAGAATGGGCTGGAAGATCGCTGGAACTTTCAAGGATGATGCAAGGATCATCTAGGTCATTCTAGGCCATGGAATTCTCTAGAATAACCCATAAAAATTAGCCTAGAAATATCCAAGATATTATGTAAGGAAAACTCTAGATAAAGAATTCTCTAGAACTAGCTTAAGACTAGTATAAATAGGTGATGGGGTCTCATTTGGAGATCACCCAACATCTTAGCAAGTTACCACACTTGTACTTGTATACTCTCCTTTGTAAACATCTTGTAATCAATACTAAGTTATTTCTTTGCATACACAACTTGCAACCATCACTTGAATCACTCAAAACACGACATCGTTGGGGCACATAGCTTAACTTAGATCAAGTCTAAGTTGCTACACGTGAGTCAGAAGTTTACTCCGTGACAATACGCTTGTTCTCGTGCAAATTTTTTGGGTTTGTTTAAGTGTGAAATTTGTACATTAATTTGCCATGGTTTTGCATATGGATGCAAGCAATGTGGATATCAATTGTGGCTTTATACCTGATGTAGATCTCAAGATGATCAATTATGCAGGGTTTGTAAGGCATCATGGAGGATCAACCGGGGTTCCATTGTGATTTCTATCTGCATATAACCTGTGCTTTGTTAGTACCTACCTAGAACAATATGATGAACATCCACTCAGTCTAAGATATAAAACCAACCATATTAGCGAATACTTTTGTGAGTAGGATGATTTTAACCCAGGCAGCTGCAGAGTGGTTCTATCATTGCAGCACGTCACTGCCTGTGCCCCCCTAAAACTATGTACATATTCCAACTACAACGATTCTGTATCCAAGTTTGGAGCAACACACCCTGTCACCTTTGTACAGGGGACTGATGCTACTGATGGCCAATGTAATATTTGTGATCTACACTTGCAGTTGTATGAGATGATATTTAAATGCTTCTTGTGCAAGTTTGCATGTGTGGGAATGAGGTGGTCTTGGAGGATGAAGAACACCGAAAAATAAACTTGGACTCCTCTTGGAATTGTGATACACTAAACGATTTTTTTGGTACTAACAAATGTTCAATCGCAATAGATCAAGAGGTTTGTCAAACGAATTTGGAAGTTTGTTTGACAAATAATCGTGCCCTATTTTTTGTTCTGTTCGACCAGGTTTTCTTCTTGCGTGTCCTATATATCCAATCGTTTTTATTTTATGTTAAAACATAAAACCCAAACATGAGATGCGGTTTAATCCATTTCATCGCATAAAGCCCAAATGAGTAACTGAACGTCACAATGGAATGGAATAATCTATTTCATCCGTTGTCCATTTTATTCCTTAGTCCATTCTATTATCTTGTTCATTCCATTACTTAATACCAAACAGACTCTAAGGGTCTGTTTGGTACGGGGTAATGGAATGAACGAAGGAATGGAATGGACGAGGTAATGGAATGGACGAGGGAATGCAATGGATCATTACCATTCCATGTCTTGTTTGGTTACCATGTGAATGGAATGAATTATTATTGTGTATTGTTCGGTAGGAATGAAAAACGAAATAATAAAATTAGCGGTGAGTGGTGGTGGTGGTGATTGTGGGTGGTTATAGGTGGCGGTGGTGGGTGTCGGCTGCGGCGATGGGTGGTGGTGGTGGCGGCGATGGTGGTGCGGCGGTGACGAGGAGTGGTGGCGGCGTCAAGGTAGTCGTTGGTGGTGAGTGGCAGCAAAGGTGGCAACGGCGGTGGTTGGTGGTGGCGGTGGTGGTAGTGGCGTCGGCGATGGTGGTGGACGGCAGCGAGTGGCGTTGGCGGTTGGTCGCAGTTGTGGGTGATAACGGTGGCGAGTGGGTGGCAGCGGCGGTGGCTGTCGGGGTGAGGTGGTGGCGGGTGGCGGCGATGGCGTCGGTGGTGGGTGGTGGTAGTGGTGGGTTGTGGCGAAGGTCGTGGGTTGTGGTGTTGTTGATGAATGGTGCAAGAGGGGATGGAATGGAAAAAAAATATGGTGGGTGGAAGGAATGATTTTGAGGGAATGGAATGCCTTTTGGAATGGGTGATTCCATTCCATTGACCAACCAAACACTCTTTTCTCCATTCCCTCGTAATCACTCATTCCATTCCACCTCTCATTCCTGCATACCAAACACTACCTAAGGTAGTGTTTGGTATGCATGAATAAGAAACGGAATGGAATGGATGATTACGAGGGAATAAAGAAAAGAGTGTTTGGTTTGTCAATGGAATGGAATCACCCATTCCAAAAGACATTCCATTCCCTCAAAATCATTCCATCCAACCCCATGTTTTTTTTCATTCCATCTCCTCTTGCACCATTCATAAACAACACCACAACCCACCACCTTCGCCACAACCCATCACCACCACCCATCATCGACGCCATTGCCGCCACCCGCACTCCGCCACCCCGGCAGCCACCGCCGCCGCCACCCACCGACCACCGTTACCATTCACCGTCGCGACCAACCGGCACTCACCGTTGCCACCCACCATCATCATCGATGCAACCACCGCCACCACCAACCCCCACCGCCGCCATCTCCGCCGCCACCCATCACCAATGGCCGCCGTCGCAGCCACCGCCACTCGTCGTTGCCGCCGCATCGCCACTCGCCGCCGCCACCACCACCCATCGCTATCGCCGCCACCCACCACCGCCACCTATAACCACCCACAATCACTACCACCGACCACCATCACCACTCACCACTAATTTTATTCCTTCGTTTTTCTTGCCACCAAACAATACACAAGAATAATTCATTCCATTCACACATGATAACCAAACAAGACATGGAATGGTAATGATCCATTGCATTCCCTCGTCCATTCCATTCTTTCGTCTATTCCATTATTTTATACTAAACAGACCCTAAGGTAGCGTTCGTTTCATGGAATGGAATGGAATGGAATTAGGAAGTTTTTCTTTGTAAAATTGATCTTGGTTGGGGGAGGGAGGAATTTGAAATCCCGTGAGTTTCTTTAATCAATGAAATTTGTGACTATTTCAACATTCCTTAGAAATCCTTCACTCTAATGAAGGAATGGAATGGAATGTTGAAATAGTCACAAATTTCATTGATTAAAGAAATTCATGGGATTTCAAATTCCTCCCTCCCCCAACCAAGATCAATTTTACAAAGAAAAACTTCCTAATTCCATTCCATTCCATTCCATGAAACGAACGCTACCTAAGTGTAAGGCTAATAAACAAAAAAATAAAAATCATAAAAAAAAATCACATAACCAAACATAAAGAGAGAACAAATACAAACAAAAACAAACATTAACCGACAATAATAAACGTTAAAGAACGAACATTAACTAACGTAAATCAACGAACACATTACCGAATATTCACGAACACAATTACACGAATGTGACCTTTATTAATGTTTGTTCATTTAGTTTATCGAACGGGAATGCTTGCTCAGGTTCATTCATTTATTACAACAAACGTAAATGAACTTCCAGCCGAACGGTTTGCTACGTTTGATTCGTTTATAACCCTAAATATAATATATTAAGCATTAGAAACGAGACACAAAGTTTATATAACATATATTATCATATAATATTTATCTATATATTAATTCCTGTCAAAAACAACCCTAACCCACCACACACTTAAATTTGTATATCCCAAACATGACTCATCTAATCCGTTTAGCTAAACGTGCCAAACAAGTTGATTGGTATTAATCAAGTTACGAAATGTGATTCTCATGTTAGTGGGTTGTAAAAAAGGGTTAGATTCAACAACCTAAAAATTTCTTATTTAATGTCATACTTTTTAAGTGTCAGGAATTTCCATCCATGATCAAATATATAAAAATGTAAGAATGTTTATACTAGGGGTGTTCACGGTCCGGTTTCAAACCGTGAAACCGCCCAAACCGGTCATCGGTTTGGTTTCACGGTTGGTTTTTTTAATGATCTTTCGGTCGGTGGGTTTCAATATTTTCAAACCGTAGCAAACGGTTTGGTTCACGGTTTATAGCAAAAACCAACTGTAAAAAACCGGACCGGACCGTATGATTTTATTTAATTATTTTTAAAATATTTTATAATATGTGTGTATATATATATAATTATGTTATATACATAGATAAATTCATAGTTCTATTTTGAGTTTTAATTTGTCTGAGTTAATGTGAAACATAATTGGGCTAAGCCCATTCTAACATGTAAGTTGTAACTAGTGGCCCCAAACATTGTGTTAGCTCTTAATACTGGCTCACTATTATGATTATATAATATCCTATATATTGAAGAGCTTGTATGGTTTATATTATTTATTGTTCTATTTACCATTTTTTTTTTGCAAATAAGGCCCAACAAGCCTAAACCGTGAAACCAAACCGGAACCAAACCGTTATTAACGGTTTGGTTTGGTTCGGTTTAATAATTCTATGGTTTGGTTTTGGTTTACAAAAGTCAAAAACCGTCACTAATGGTTTGGTTTACGGTTTAAGCCAAAAACCGCGAAAACCGGACCATGAACACCCCTAGTTTATACCCATATTTCCATCCATGATCAAATATGTAAAAATGTAAGAATGTTTATAGCCAGATACATGATTATTTTATTTACAAACTTATTTTATATTTTTTATGAGTTTGGTATGATATATTCTCTAATAAAAGATGTATGCATGGTATGAATTTTAATGCCAAAATTGCCGACTATTTGTTGCATGTCTAATTTGACCTTGTCCATTAACCCATCCCAAATTAAGCTTTGGAATCACCATCTTCATCTTCACCCTGATTTTCATTCCTCCACAAGATCAACAACACCCCTTTGATTTTCTTGCATCCCTAACTGCCTTTTTTATTTCTTAATTTAATTTCAAATTTCTCACCCTTTGATGGTTACATCTTCTTCGAGATCTCTGTATACTCTGTTCTCCAATCTATCCTCACAACCCCAGAACAAAAAGGTAACCTTTTTTTATCTATATATTTGTAATTTTTTTTATTTAAATTCTTTTAATCCCAATTAATTATTTTTGTTTGTTATTATTCAGTGATCGAATTAAATTTGTTTTTTTTTTTCTTTCTAGAATTTGAATATATTAGATCCAATTTTGTGCTTGGTTGGTTATACTTGTGTAAAGTTACCTGAATTTGATTGAAAAAAAATTGTTTTTTTTTTTTTTTTTTTTTTTTTTCTCTGTCAGTGGATCGTTATTGTTCTTGAACCATACTGAGATTTTCTTTTTTATTTCTTGAATGAATTGTGTGTTTACTATTAATGAAAAGTGTTATTGACTGAACTACACCTGTAATTTGATTAGATATATATGGATGTTTGGTTGTTCTTGAACTATGCTTAGGATATAATTCATTATTTATTTATTTATTATTATTATTATTAGTTTTTCGAGCATTCGGGTCTGATTATTTGTAGGCAAATTAGATTTTAATAATCTAAATTACCACCCATTGGCTGATAAATGATAATGATCCATATACTAGCAATATAACCAGTAGCATACTGGCACTCTTAACTTTCATTTCCGTTGCCATAGGTGATCCCAGTCACTAAATCATCATATCACTCGCTTTCGCTCCCTAGGAAGGTATGTGTTCTCATCTCGCCTAGTCATCCCTCTGAGCGAAACTATGATATGATAATGTGACTGGGATTAGCCCTTTACAACATAAGTGAAAGTTAGGACGCTCACTGCTTTAATTACCAGTATGGATAATTATCGGCCAATAGGTCATAGTTTGGAAAGAAGTTGAATTTTCAATCTGCCGGTGTTGTTATTTACTAGACTTGAATTATGTGGAATCTGCAATGAATTTGAAGTTCTTGTTATTTTTGGTGTTTTTTTAGTTGTTCTACTTATCTGTTCATGAAATCAAAAGAAATGAATGTTGACTTTTTGGTCAATGCCTAAATGTTTTCGATTACATTGAAGCCGTTGCGTGTTTAGTTCCTTACACTATATATTCAATGCATAATTCTTCTTAAATTATAACGAAGTGCCTTCTATGAATTTAATGTATGCGTTTTTGTTGGAATTTTGATGAAAAAGATGTTGACTTTTTGGTCAATGCATGAATGTTCTTGAGTTATACATATTGTCCTTTTCTCAGAAATTTTAAGGTCAAACCTATCACTTTCTCATCAAACTTGATATCAATGTTGTGACAAAGTTGACAGCAATATTTGCTATCAATCAATATGTTTTATGAAATTGAACTTATTTAAACTTAATTTACTATTTTTTTTAAAATTCAAATCATACATTTAGCTGAAAATTCGTGTATTTGACTTTGACTCTAGTGGTGACAATTTAAAAGTCTTGATTTTTAACAAACAGAACCTCATATAAAGCTATGAATCCACAACTGATGAGCCCATCGCTGAAGAAAACAAACTCGAATTTGTCGGTTAGCCCACAAGATCAACCAAAATTGGTACGTTTTCGATACTTCAAGATTCATCATTTCAAATACTTTAGTCATGACAGTATAAAACAATAAAACCTTATATAATTTAGTTTTATTTTAGATCAACGAGGTACGCAAGGCAATTGAGAAGCACGCGTCGATTGACAAGTTCAAACAGAAGCTTGGAGATGAGTATTCCCGGTGTTTATCTGATCAATCAATTTCGAGATATCTTAGAGCACGGAATTGGAACGTTAAAAAGGCAGAAAAAATGCTTGAAGCATCCTTAATATGGAGAATGAATTACAAACCCGAAGAGATTCGTTGGGTAAACTTCCCCCTGACGAAATCCTCACCATTACTTCAAATTTTCCTTTTTATTTGTTTTTTTTTTTATTTTATTTTATATTTATTGTAGGAACATGTTGCCGCTGAGGCAGAAACCGGGAAACTTTACCGATCAAGTTTTCTGGACAAGCAGGGGAGGAGCGTACTCGTTATGAGACCAAGATGCCAGGTTTCATCTCACATTTTCAGCTTCAAAACTATGTTTGACTTTTGACTTTTAAGGTCAAACTTATATTCTGTTATTTGTGTTGGGTACACTATGTTTTTGGTATATCTAACTGCAGAACTCGAAGTCAACGCGAGCGCAAATTAAATATTTGGTATACTGCATGGAAAACGCGATATTTCACTTGCCACCGGAACAAGAACAAATGGTTTGGTTGATCGATTTTCATGGGTTTAGTATGTCGAATATATCTCTCAAGACAACAAAAGAAACCGCACGTATCTTGCAAGATCATTATCCCGAGAGGCTTGGTCTAGCAATTCTGTACAATCCACCGAAATTCTTTGAACCATTTTGGAAGGTACATATTTCACCATTTGACCTTTTCAGTTCAAAAATATAGTTTCAAAATTGTAATTTACAAGATTACCTTGTAAATATACAGGTTGTGAAGCCATTTCTGGAGCCGAAAACCACAAGCAAAGTGAAGTTCATATACGCAGACGATCCAAACACGAAGAGCTACATGGAAAGCATGTTTTACGTAGACAAACTTGAGTCTTCATTTGGTGGGAAAAATGTAGCAAAATTCGACATTAGAATATACACGCAGAGAATGAAAGATGATGATGGAAAGAGACTTGCTTCCCATAATGGAGAAAGCAGCGCCAGCACCAGCATAGTAACGGGCGGGGCCTCCACGGGCTCAGAATTTAACCATGCGAATACATACTCGGATTCTGATGATGAGAAAACAAAAGATGTTAACGAGGAAAACATGCTGGCGGAGGCTCAAAAGATTGCCACCAGTGATGGTGGTGGAACTGGTGCCCGGATCGAGCAGTAGTAGTGTGGGCTCTTCTTTCTTAGTTTTAAATTTGAGACTTTCTTAATTTGGTAAGTTACATTATTGAATCCTTATTTGTTTCATAAATCTCAGTGTATGGTTTCTTGATCAAAGGTTTTGATTCTTGATTATAATGTTGTTGTTCCTAAGGGCCTTTGTGTACGCCCAAGTTGGGCCTGACACCTCCTGGACCACCTGGTTTGCCCTTTATGGCTTTTTTTGTCTCCCAATATGTAGATATAATTTGTAGGGTTGTAAACGAACCGAACGTTCAGCGAACAGTTCGTGAACCGTTCGGCGGGAAGTTCGTTTATGTTCGTTCGTTTAGTAAATGAACGAACACGAACAAGAAATTTCGTTCGTCAAGTTAAATGAACGAACATGAACAGAGCTTGCGTTCGTTCGTTTATGTTCGTGAAGGTTCGGTAATGTGTTCGTTTATGTTCGTGAGCGTTCAGTAATGAGTTCATTTATGTTTGCTCGTTAATATTTATTTGTTTTAGTTTGTTTAAAGGTTTTTATATGTTGTATTTTGTTTTATTATTTCTAGTTTTTAAAATTTTGAAACCCTAGTTATCTTATATGCCTCCCACAACATCCTTTATTTCATTATTTCAATTTTAGTTTCTGATAAAACTTGACAAACTTTTAATTTTGTATTTATCATGTTTTTGATAATCACGCCAACTGTGTCCGGATAATTATGTTAAGTGTTTATTTATTTTTTATGGATTCTTCGTAATGTTTGTGATGAAAATGTAGATTTTATTCTAAAATGAATATTGTGTTCATAAACGTCATTTGTGTTCATTTATGTTCATGAACATTTGTTAGAGTTCATTAACATATGGTAAGTGTTCGTGAACAGTTCACAAACATGTTCGTTTCCTTAATGAACGAACACGAACAAGAAATCTCGTTCGGTAAGCGTTCGTGAACAGTTCATGAACAAGCTTGTTCCTTAACGAACGAACACGAACAAGGCCATGTTCGTGTTCGTTCGGTTCGTTTACAGCCCTAATAATTTGTAGTATCGATGTTTATTTCTACAAGCTTACTAAGACCAATGGGGTAGTGGTTCATTGACAAAGACAAAACCTTTAAACACCTTGGGAGGGGGGGGGTGGTCTTGGGTTCAAGTCACACAGACGACAAGAATAAAAGAAATTTGACGCTAAAAAAAAGAAACAAGCTTAGTAAGAATATAACACAAATTGTTAAAATTGTGTTTTTTGTGATTATATTTTCTAAAATTATTGGTTAGAGAGAAACATTTACATTTAGCATTTAGCATTTGAGGTGGTTATATAATACTCTAATTAAAGAGACTCATGCTTTAATATAACTGTTTGTGAATGGTGGATTTGTTTAGCCTAGCCTACTCGTCACTTTGTAAAACTAATAGTTATACTAGGATTTTGACCCGCCGCGCGTTGCGGCGGCGTCGAAATTTAAAGTAACTCATAATTTTACTGTATATTTGACCCGACTCTTTACTAAAAAAATACATCGTCATCGAATGAAAACGTATTATATTTGACCCGACTTGCTTTCAAATACAGTTTACAAACGTACACAAAATAAGTAATAAACGTATTATTTTTTACCAGACTCGCTTGAGAAAAAAAGTTTATATCAAAAAGTGAGTCATTTACATTGAAACGTGAATTTTAAAACGACATGTTACGTTAAAACTGCAATACACAGCACGTTACGTCGGCGGCACCTTAGTTGTTTATAACTGACGACACATTATGTGATGCGTTAACCACATAAAACACGTGTTTGACGTATCCGATCAAACTCAGTGTAACCTATATAAGCATTGTGGTTACAATGTACAATGATGAAATTAACATGTGACGCCCGCACGTGAATTACACGTTTTTGACTTTGTTACACACGGTACGTTAGTGAAATTAACTATATATATATATATATATATATATATATATATATATATATATATATATATATATATATGTGTGTGTGTGTGTGTGTGGCTCGCTCATTGCAGTGTAAAATTGTAACAATATTTTAGACAACCGTGTAAAATCGTAAAAGTAATTTAGACATCAATATGGTTAGACATAGATAAAAAAAAGTATAGTAATGTGTGACGCTATGGTCTAAAGTCGTAAAAGCAATTCAAATAAAATGAGACGTTAAGTTATTAAGTAGAAAAAGTTGGCAGATCAAAGTTGTCAATTACCAAAAGTTAAAAGTGAATGCTTAAGTTGTCACACCCTAACCGATGACGGAAACATCGGGGCATGGCACTGAGCGAAACAGATTGTCCATGAGAAATTCCATAAGAACTAAATTACCGGATAGTTAATATTATGTCCCATACCATAACCCATCAAGATTAATTTTTACAGACAGCGATATCTCAAAGGCAAATAACATGTTCCGACAACTCAGATTTAAATAAATAAATTGTCTTTGTTTCTATACTCTCATCCCTACTTGATTCCACAAAAGCAGGTAAAGCACGGCATCCTAAGCACCTGTCACATACGTTAAAATAAAGTCAATACACATAGCGTAAAGGTGAGCATACAAGTTTGATACTATAATAGAGTCCAAATCGTTTACGCATAACCAACATGTAACATGTACAAAGTGAAGGCAAGTAGGTTATCGACAGAGAAATATGCACAGACGTGATTGCGAGTTGTAGAATGCGCAACACATATCCCCACTGGGACATGTGAAGTAAAGCCCTTAACAACCCCTGTCCATGACATGTGCTGAGTCCAAACTATAGTACTATCGTTGCTAAGGTGTCAGGCAACAATCACTGTGTTAACATAACATACAAGCATTCATCGAATAACATGTAACATGCAATAACAGTCAGCGTATAAATAGTGTTTGCGTTGTGTGTCGATTGTGATTTGAATAAGTAACGTATGTAACACCCAAAAGTGCGTAAAGAAAAAAGGGATCGAGTATACTCACAAATAGCGTTTAACAAGTAAACACTCTCTTGGATTGAAGGGAGCGCTGAGAGATTAGCCTGAACAGTTAACAATAGTATAAGGGATGAATGACGCGTCAAATGGTGCAAAGTGACCAAGTGTCGAATAGTAATCCGATCAGATGGCAATCCAATCGGATGGCCATTCGGTCGGATTGACATTCATTTGGTAAGAATGTGTTTATGTATGATGGCTTTGAAGTTTTTGTTGTAGCATTTTGAAAACAGAGAAGTATCTCTACCCTTTAGGCCAGTCGATCGAACGGTCGTTCGATTGGATAACGATCCGATTGGCAAGACATTAAGCGAGAACAAGTTCACAGCAGGATAGTCACTCGATCGGTTAGCAATCCGTTAGAAACTGATGTTCTTTGAAAACTATGAAAATAATTAAGTGTCGAAGTTCCAAATGTCAAATGGTCGGATGGTCGTTCGATCGGATGGCTATCCGATCGGACGACTTCCGTTTGACGTTTAGATCCTTGAAAATTTGAATCAATGTTTAAGTGTGGAACCAAGTGCAACCCGATCGGATAGTAGTTCGATCGGATGGTTATCCGATCGGGTGGCTATCCGTTCGGACGGCAATCCCTCCCAACGAACCGAATCATCTTGAACTTGATTATCTTTGAAAGTCTTGCAGTTTGATCGAGACGGTATGATAACGCTCTAAACAACGAAACCTCGTCAAGTCCCAAGTCGTCCGATCGAATGGGAATCACCCTAGTCCGTTCAGCCAACTGTTCGTGACGGTTGTTCATGTTCAGTCCGAAATCGGTTGTCTCTTTGACAGAAACCAGATCTCAGAGGATGCTTTACTAAGATATGAGTAGAAGATCTGAATGAGCTCTGATTCTATCGGTTTTGAGTGCATTGAGTGTAAAAGAGTTGAAAGAAAGTTAGAAAAGCTATTTTCAATCCTATTATCACTGAAAATGTTTAGATCTATGCGAAATCCTTGTGAAATCATGTGGAAATCTTTCAGATCTGAGTTATTCTTGGTGGAATGAGGTCAAGGCTTGAAGTTCATAATAACTCCATGATGACATCACCCTAGAATACCTCAAATCCGTTGATTTCACGGTTAAAAGTTAAGATTCAAAGGAGAAAATGATGAAGAAGTGCGTGTAGATCATAGAACTACAAGATTTGAGTTGAAAACTTACAAGAATCGCGAGAAATCGAGAGAAAAGAGGCCTTGAGCGTGCTGGTTGAGTGAGGGAGCTGTCATATCACAAATGATGTGACAGGTGGGTATTTATAGGTTGCCAAAAAGGGAAAGGAGGACAAGTGTCGGATAGGATGCACCTCGATCGGATAGCGCCTCGATCGATGGCAATCCGATCGGATGGCCATTCGATCGATTGGCCATTCGATTTGGGTGGCTCTGACGAGTTGCGTTTTGGCGTTTCGTTTTGTGTGTTGAGCGCTCCGATGCGTTCAAGCGAGGTTTGATTACGCGATGCGATAGATTAATAATAACCACACAATACTATATCTAACATACAGTCATTATAAATAACTTGCGTTTTGCGATTGCGTTTCGATTAATCACCACAAAACATAAACATAAATAAACATGCACAAGTAACACATAAATAGCACACACACGTAAAACAATATCCAGAATGCATAATTCGAGTTGCGATGCGATTAGCGATAAAGCGATAAAACGTGCGATAAACATCGATTGAATCTCGATTATTAACAGATACTCCACATAATACAACTAAAGCGATTAAAATAAAAGATTCGATTATATGTCAAAGAAGTCAAATCAGTAATTAAGCAAGGAGTGACAGATCGCGATTAGCAATCTTTTCTTCCTTTGACTTCAATCTTGACTTTGACTTTGACTTTCGTGACATGGGGTGTTACAGCCTCCCCTAGTTAAGGGAATTTCGTCCCGAAATTAGGCTTTAGCTGTAACAAACAACTGCGGGTACTTCTCCTTCATGTCACTTTCGAGTTCCCAGGTGAACTCTGCGCCGCGTTTGCCTTCCCAGCGAACTTTCACAATGGGAATGCGTGAGCGCCTGAGCTTCTTGGTTTCTCGGTCCATGATCTCGACAGGCTTCTCCACGAAGTGTAATGTTTCATCCACCCGTAGATCCTCTAGTGGAACTTGTAAATCCTGCTCGGCTAGACACTTTTTAAGGTTCGATACATGAAAAGTCGGATGAACGTTGCTAAGTTCCTCCGGTAGTTCGAGTCTGTAGGCTACTTTTCCGATCCTTTCCAGAATCTTAAAGGCCCAACATATCGAGGCACGAGCTTTCCTTTCTTGCTGAATCTGTGTAATACTAGTCTTATTTATTCCATTATTTAATCATAAAATACGGACTTTTTAAATCAAAATGCATAATTAGCAAAACTTAGTTAATAAGTTAAGATGTACATCATCACAGTGTTTAACATAACCATCTAGCTATTTAAAACATTTGACAATTAGCAATGTTTACAAAATAGACATTGTTTAAGACAAGAATAGATTAGTGCGGAAGCTACAAAATTTGGTGTTATGTTCTTGATTTCATGCTTGATTGGCATCCGAAATGAAGTGAGCATCACCTGAGGTCAAAACCACATAAATAATTAGTTTTAACAATGTTAAAACGAGCCTAGACAAGCCCCAATGACAAATACATAACAAAAATATAAAAATTCTGATTTTGTGTCTATCGCGCCACGCGCCAGACTCAGATAAAACTTTCGCGTGCCGTGGGCGGCCCTGCGTGTCGCGCCAGAACCATGTGCCCCCGTCGCGTGGCGCGGGGGAGTACGTTTTCCAGCAGGTCCAGTTTCTAGACCTGCATATTTGCCCAGCTCCGGATTTTGTCAAAATTCAAACTTTAAACAAGCATAACTTTTTATTTACATCTCCGTTTTAGCCGATTCTTTTTCCTATATGTTCGTAATAAAATTACGGATCTAATCATGTGACTTTCACTTAACGAAACCCGAATTATGAACCAAGGGTTCACAGAATCCTTGTTTCAATTATTCGACCCGTTAACTATGTGTGCATATTGTTTACCAATCCAATCTTTGGCATTCTAAACTTATTCACCCATTTTCCCAGGCTTGTAATTCGTGGCGTATCCATGCCATTACATGGTTGTACACTCACCTTAAGGTTTCACGCTCGATTTCCAACAATTCAAGCATGCCACTTCTTGCAACAATTGCAATTGATTTCTACCATTCAACCTAACAACTCATGTTAGTAAACTTATTTGGCATGACCAATTTATTGGCGTATTGCCATCTAACATTAGCACTACGTGAGACTTTTAAGTCCTCACACACATAACCGTTTTGATGACACATTTTTGACCCGTTCATTTGTCAAGTGAAAACCATCACTTTAATGACAAGCCAAACCAATTCCAACCATTATTTTGACCTGTTTGATTGTCGAGTGAGCTTCGTCACTTCAATGACATACCAAACACGTAGACTACATTACGACACCAATAACACACTAATTTAAAATGTTTGCGCATAATGTAACGGGACTAAAGCCACGTACCTTTAGAGCACACCCTTCAAACGCATATCTCCTCCGGCTTGTCCGCTCGATCCGGATTCCTTGCCTAAAGAGTTCAATTCACAATCAATTTAGAACCCTTTTTTGTAATTATTAACACATAATTCGCTATAACAATCAAATACGCATTTTCATCCGATTTTTAACATATTAATTCTCACTTAGGCATTTTAACGAACACCTAGCGGGTCTGATTTTTATCTAACTAGAATCACGTTCATAGCTTGTTATTTTTGCTAAAATTAACATCAATCGAACTATCTCGTATAAAAGTTAACATCAATAAATCTGAAATCACTTCATAAATATCAGATAACCAAAATCCTAGTGTTTATCAAGTTCTACAAAACCCACTAACCACCTTCAATGGTGTTCATGGAATTTACTAGAATTAAGCATGATTTCAATATATACTTGTCTAGGGTTTACTCCTAGACGCTATATTGTTCCTATTCCATCCATATAATAAACTTGCAACCATCAATTTCGAATTCTCTAAGTTCACTCAGAAATTCAACTAGAGATTCCTCATAAAATTCACATACCTTATGACTCCTCTTTCAATGGAGATCACGAATTTGTGTTTGAAACTTGATTTAGAACAAATTTGAGCTCCCAATTTGGTGAATTTTTGGAAGAACTAGGGTTTGTGGGAACCCTTGTGTCGCCCCCTGTGTTTGATCGACCAGACACACACTCTTGTGTGTGTTTGGTGTATTTTATTTTGTTTTTATTAAATCAAGTTTCAAGTTTAACACTTTTAGTCCCTCTAATTTTCCTTAGTTCATATTTTGAGTGTTTTAACCCACTTAAGAGTCACTACAAGACTTGTAACTAACTGGGTTATTTAGTCCTAATTTGTTTGTTCTCGTTTATTAAATACTTTGTCATTTTAATATAAAACTTTATATTTCCGGGGTGTACAATCTTATCACACCCTTCCAAGGTGATACCTATAGGAGTACGTGATCACCAACGTCAAATTCAAGGGGCTTGCGTCGTCTATCGGCGTAACTTTTCTGACGACTCCGAGCTTTCAGTAGATTGTCTCGAATTTGGAGGATCTTGTCAGTCGTTTCTTGCAGTAGCTCAGGACCAGTTAGTTGCGCATTTTCGATCTCATGCCACACAATCGGCGATTGACATTTTCTTACGTAAAATGCCTCAAATGGTGTCATTTGTATGCTAGAATGATAACTGTTACTGTACCAGCATTCGACCAAAGGTAAGTGCGTGTCCCAATTACCACCGAAATCTATGACACACGAGCGAAGCATGTCTTCAAGAGTACGAATCGTTCTTTCAGTCTGACCGTCGGTTTGGGGGTGGAATGCGGTACTTAGATTAAGCGTGGTACCGAGTGCAGATTGAAATGTTTCCCAAAGGTGCGAGGTAAACCAACCATCGCGGTCATAGATGATGTCACGAGGGGTACCATGTCGACAGATAACTTCGTCGGTGTAGATTCGGGCTAATTTTTCTACCTTAAAGTCTTCTCGTCTCGGCAGGAAATGAGCGGATTTAGTCAAGCGATCAACGATAACCCAGATGCTGTCGTGACCTGAAGTCGTACGCGGGAGTTCCATGATAAAGTCCATGGCTATGCTTTCCCATTTCCACATCGGGATCTCGGGTTGTACAAGCAAGCCAGATGGTCTTTGTTGCTCGGCCTTGACTTTCCAGCAAGTCAAGCACTTCGAAACATAGATTGCGATATCTTTCTTCATTCCAGGCCACCAATACCGTTGACAGAGGTCATGGTACATTTTTTCGGCACCAGGATGAATAGAATATCGAGACTTGTGGGCTTCATCCATCAGGATTTTTCTCAAATCGGTACAGTTGGGGAACCAAATTCGGTCCAGAAAATGGAATATACCATCTGATTTATTCACTAGCTGGGCGCCATCGTTAGGAATTCTTTCTTTCTTCAAGGTGCGTTCGGTAAAACAGGCATGCTGAGCATCACGGATGAGAGTTTCGAGATGATGCTGGGCTTGGATATTACGAGCGCTATGCAAATAGCTTCTTCGGCTTAGAGCGTCGGCAATGACATTTGCCTTGCCAGGGTGATAACGAATCTCACAGTCGTAATCGTTGAGAAGTTCTACCCATCGGCGTTGGCGCATATTCAGTTCTTTTTGGCTGAGGATGTGCTGTAGGCTCTTATGATCTATGAAAATCGTACACTTTATACCGTAAAGGTAGTATCACCAAATTTTCAATGCAAAAACAACCGCACCTAGCTCGAGGTTGTGGGTCGTATAGTTCTTCTCGTGGATCTTGAGCTGACGAGATGCGTACACTGTAACCTTGTCTCGTTGCATGAGCACACAACCAAGACCAAGGTTCGAGGCATCACAATAGACTATAAACTCATCGTTTCTGTCGGGCAGAGCGAGGACGAGAGCATTGCAGAGCATCTGCTTGAGTGTTTGAAAGGCAGTCTCTTGTTTAGTTCCCTAAACAAAAGGCTTATCTTTATGTGTCAAAGAAGTAAGCGGGACAGCGATTTTCGAGAAGTCAGCGATGAATCGACGGTAATAGCCCGCCAATCCGAGAAACGAACGTACATCGGATGGTGATTTTGGAGTAACCCAGCTCTTAACAGCTTCAATCTTTGCGGGGTCGACGTGAATACCTTGACTATTGACGATGTGCTTGAGGAATTGAACATCCTCTAGCCATAATTCACACTTGGAGAACTTGGCATATAGTTTGTTCCCCTGGAGTAGTTCGAGAACCAAACATAGATGTTGCACGTGTTCGGTTTTCGACTTCGAATAGAGAAGGATATCGTCGATGAATATGATAACGAAGCAGTCAAGAAATGGTTAGCACACACAGTTCATCAAATCCATGAAAACCGCAGGAGCATTGGTTAAACCAAAGGGCATTACGACGAATTCATAATGGCCATATCGGGTTCGAAAAGCGGTATTCGGTATATCTTCCTCCTGAATGGGTAGCTGGTGATAACCAGAGCGTAAATTGATCTTCGAAAAACATGTAGCACCTTGTAACTGGTCAAACAAATCATCGATTCGAGGCAGGGGATAGCGGTTCTTGATAGTCAGCTTATTCAATTCCCTGTAGTCGATACACATCCGAAACGACCCATCCTTCTTTTTGATGAAAAGGACTGGTGCGCCCCAAGGAGAGGTGCTAGGGCGAATGAAGCCTTTGTCAAGTAATTCCTGGAGTTGACTCGAGAGTTCGCGCATTTCGGACAGAGCAAGACGGTAAGGAGATTTAGCAACTGGGTTGGCTCCAGGAATGAGGTCAATACGAAAATCAATATCACGGCTCGGGGGTAAACCAAGTAACTCATCAGGAAAGACAAGTGGAAAATCACGAACTACAGGCACCTTATCGATTGCCTTAACTTCCTTTTTCTCCGCTACTACGATGTGTGCCAAGAAAGCTTGGTATTCCTTGTGAAGATACTTGCTAGCCTAAACACACGACATGAGTTGTAGTTTCTTCGAGGCGAATTCACCATAGACACACAATTGATCACCATTAGCGAGCGAGAAGCGATTCACCTTATCGAAGCAAACAACTTCTGCATGATTCTCGCGAAGAAAATCCATGCCTACTATGACATCAAAACTACCAAGCTGCATTGGGATAAGATCGATAGGAAAGATGTGATTGTTGAGTTCGAGAGTACAATCATGAAGAACAGAATTGACAGCGACGGTTCTTCCAGTGGCAACTTTAACATCGAATGTCCAGGGGAGATAAGCGCGCTTATATTTAAGGAGCTTTTCGAATTCAAACGATACAAAACAGTTATTAGCTCCAATATTAAATAAACACGAAGCATATATACCATTCACAAGGAACGTACCATTAACCACGTTGTTGTCGGCTTGAGCTTGGTGGACATTGATGTTGAAAGTGTGTCCGCGGGCTGCTGGCTGTTGCTGTTGTTGTTACTGCTGCTGTTGTTGCTGGGGCTGCTACTGTTGTGGCTCTTGCTTCACCACTCGGTTTGGGCACATATTCGTGAAGTGATTGGGATCACCACACGCAAAGAAAGCTCTAGCGTGGATCGCGAGTGTAGGAGCCGCTTGTTGGCCTTGAGGAGCAGGAAGTAGAGCTTGATGAGCAGGAGCTGGAGCTTGACGTGGACCAGTACGGCAGTTGGCGGTGAAGTGGCCGTACATGTTGCAGTGCACGCAGTATCTGCAAGCGATTCCCACCGGATGGTGATAGGTACAAGTAGGGCAAGCCGGGTGAGGACCAGTGTATGCACGCTTTGCCGGCGGTGCATGGGTAACCGGCGCCACTACTTGGCGGTGTTGGGGCTGCGGTTGAGCAGATATAGCTTGAAGAGGAGCGGCAGTGGTGACAGCGCAATTCTTGCTACTGTTGTTGTTGTTTTTGTTCTTCCTCTTGCAACGGGAGGACTTTGATGACTGCGGAGCGGCGGCGGTTTCAGCGGTAGGAGCAGCGGTAACTTGATGAAGATTCTTAGAGGCTTTATCCCAGTAAATAGCCTTGACTCGCTTGTCGTTTATCTCAGCAGCGAGTAAGAAAGTTTCCTCAATTGTCGACATCTTTGCAGCTTGAATGAAATCAGCCATGCAATCCGGAAGAGCACGGATATACTTTTTGATGGTGATTTTGGGCGTAGAAACTTGGCCTGGACAGATTATGCTTAGCTGCTTAAAGTGAGCAGTTAAACCAGCGTTGTCGCCACCCTTTTGCTTGATATGCTAGAACTCGTCCTCCAACTTTTGAAGCTCGTAGGGAGGGCAGAACTCTCGCATCATGATGACCTTCAACTCATCCCACGTCAGCCCGTAAGCTGCATCATTCCCCCGTTTGTTTTTCTCGGCCATCTACCAATCTAGAGCTCGGGATTGGAAGACGCCGGTGGCGTTAACGGTGCGAAGGTTTTCCGGACAGTTGCTCTGGCGCAGGGTGACTTCGATTGAATCAAACCATTGAAACATGGTCGTAGGCCCATCTTCACCGGTAAATTCTTTCGGGCCGCGGGCTTTGAACTGCTTGAAGCTAAAAGAGGACTTAGGAGAATCTGTCCTGGACTCTTCAGAGGACTTGCTACCATTTTCATTCATCTCATTGACGATTTACGGGATAACTTTCGCAATTTGCTTAGCGACCAAAGAAGCGATACGCTTATCCTCATGATTGCGGCAAGCAGTTCGGGAGTGAAACAATCCAAATGACGACACTGTCTGCAATAGACATCGCCATAGGACTCAAATACTATATAATCGAATCTCACCTCACACGCACTACCACTACCAAATAAAGCTCAGGAACACGTATAGGCACATAAGCACATAATCACATATACACATAACCACAGAAGCACGAAAGCACATAAGGCACACAGAAATCACACTATATATTGCACGTATTTACCTACATATATTGCACATATTCACCTACCATTCAAAGTCCGCGAGTTCAAGAATAACGATTGCGATTAGCGAGTATACAGCGAGTAGTGTAGCAAGCGGTATAGCATAAACGAGTGACATAACATGCGATTTGTTAACGTTTTGAAACAGATGTGCAGTGCGAGTCGTGTGTGTTGATCAGCACAAACAGCGGAAAGCGTATAAATCACCAGAAATCGAATCACATAAAAACATACGAAACCACATAATACAGATAAAGTTCCACCTAAAACGACAAATATCAGAGTCAGCAGTTGTGGGCTCAGAATTGAAACACATAAAATCAACGATTGCGAGCTTGAAATCGAAAATAGAGTGTCTCAGGCTGATAGACATTGACTAACCAAAGTGATTCGACTACTCTCAAAGACTACGTGTATACGTATTGGCCTAATAGACTGTGCTCTATCACCGATACATGGTGAATGGCACGCATCCTTTCGGTTATTCACGCAACTCGAGTCGTTGGAATCCATCAAGACTTTGGTGAGAGTTCGCAAAACCAAAATAGAGAATGGAACGAGTCATCAAGATTCGGATTTCACCCCTAACTTAGCGACTACTTTCCGTGTTGTGTGATAGAATCACGAGATTGTGGGAGAAATCTGCGTCGAAGTACGGATTTCACTCCTGATTCAACACAACTCTCTTCTTTGTAGTAAAAATGCGGGTCGAACAAGCGATTTCATCGAGAGTTTACGATTTTCACACCTAATCTCGATCCAATCACTCGTTCATTTTCAAAAAAGTGCAGTGTGACTGCCTTAGGAAAGGTAGTTATGATAGTATAGCGAGAGTGCGAGCGAGAATAGCAATTAAGCTTATACAAACCTCTACCTGGTATGCACAAGTCGGTCCATTGGTACTTAGACTATAGACTAGGTCGTTTCTAAGACATCGACCCGGACTAGGTCGAGTCTTGCCTTATTCCCTATAGTTATGGCTCTGATACCAATCTGTCACACCCCAACCGATGACGGAAACATCGGGGCATGGCACTGAGCGAAACAAATTGTCCATGAGAAATTCCATAACATCTAAATTACCGGATAGTTAATATTATGTCCCATACCATAACTGTAGGATCGTGTACGGACCCGAACGAGTCGTTCAGTGGAGTTTTGATCAGTTTCAGAGGTGGAAACTAAGAAACTGACTTAGAAACAGCTAGCAATTCACTTTAAACACACTTCTGATTGATATATAACAGATTACACGCAAAAGGAAAACCGGCAGCACCTCGGTATCCAAGTTCACAACTGACGCAAGTGATCTCGCTTGAACAACTATATATAGGCCAAGGGTTTCGCTTGAAATAACATGATCCATTTCAAGCGGAATCAAATACATGTGATTTCGCTTGAAACTGACCAATGTCATTTCAAGCGGAATCAGTAAGTTCAAGCGGAATCACCACATTTAACACCAAAACTTCCTATTTTCTCGTACAACGTGCCCTGATCTAACCTATCTAGTACAAGACTCGATACAAGACGAAGTCGACAGATGCATGCACTAACAGACTCCCCCTCAGATGTTGACGAGTCTTAAGTGTCGAGTCTTTGTGTCTTCAATCTCTATCAGTCTTTGGGCTTTTCTCTGTCTCTTATCATCAACAGACACCCCCCTCGGATATTGACGAGTCTTAAGTGTCGAGTCTTCAACATCTTCAGTCTTTATCAGTCTGATCGCTCTCTGAAGAATCTGACAGTGTAGGCATCCTCAAACTTTATCTCTTTCTTCTCCTCTTCAGCATCAACATACTCTCCTCGAACAATCTCATTTACCCTCGGATGTTGATTGCAATCTGACTTTCACAGGATCAGAATTGTGTCCTGACTTTACGTAGCAACAGGATCAGAAACCTTTCTTTCACCTACACACATCTCATAAACAAATTTTCTCATTTAAAATCTTATCAGGAATTTGAAGCATTCTAAATTCTGATTCAAATTAATGAATCATCTAAACATTTCAAAATTTCCAACTTAAACATTCTTATCCAAACCAACAGTTCGTCATGTTTAGCCTTTGAATTTTGAAAATCTGCTCTTCATCACCAGTCGTCGAAAATCTTTTTGGATTTTTGAATATGAAACAAAAATGCAAGAACATAATTTAAATGCAGAAATGAAATATGTACAAACACTATTTTTGTGCTGGCATTCCTTAAGTTCATCAGCATCATCTGCTTCAGGATCGTAGTCTGACTCTCATTCTTCATTCAGAATCTTCAGATATCAGAACCTGCCTCTTCAAACACAAGCTTTTCAGAATCGATTAACCTGGCTCTTATCCAGCTCAGCATCAGGAACCAGTCAATCCTGCACATCCTCTACCCAACAATAAATTTTACAATTTTAAACATTAACATGTATGCACCAACTCAAACTCTCCCTCAAGTCAAACAGAAAATTTATCAATGAAAATCCTGATGAACCACTTGTAAATTTGTTTAAAATACATTTGATTAAGAACATACTCCCCCTCACAAAATGGTCATCATGTTTAGCACTTGGAATTTTGAAAATCAGTTCTCCAACACCAGTTGTCAAAAATCTTTTTGAATTTTTCAAAATTTATGCTAAAACACACTAAAAATCTTTTTGGCCTTTGTAATAAGAGAAATGTAATGCAATAAAGAAAATATTTACATACAATATTTTTGTGAGTTTGTGAAAGAGGATCATATCAGTTTATGAGATAAATCACTAACATCGTTAAGCTTCATTTCATTTTAAGTTCTAAACAATTTACCTAGATTGTCAGTATATCGGTCCACTTAAATTTTCACACAAAGTTCAATTGTTTCGAGATACGAAATTAATGTCTTAAGTACTTAAACTTATTCGCGTGTCCCACTACATGAATATACTCCCGTATCCAGATCCCAATATTCAGTGTTAGAGGTGAGTATACCACAGATGATATCTGTAAAGGGGTTAAATGCGAAACCGTGAGAGCTCAGGTCAGAACTTCCGTTCAGCAGAGAGATGACGGCCTGACTTTTGGTGTGTCCCTTTTAGAGGATCTTTTCTTCAACAGCAATGATTATCAATTTTTTTGTTTAATCATTTTGCTGAGGGCGAGCTTATATTTCAAAGCATTTGCAGAAAGTATTATCCGAGGACTAGGTCAGAATTTCCATTCAGCAGAAGTCCCGGGATAATACCTCAGATATCACTGAGTATAAAGACCTAGTATCTCAGAAAGAGGGACCTTTCAAACAAGATTTCGGGGGTTACCCATATATCCAAGAAGTTGTTCCCCACGAATTAAGCAAGTTTGAATTTTTAGGTTTATACCTCGTCACAATTTACTAAATGTGCAAAAACCTACTGACATATCCGCAGTGAGATTGTTTATCACATTTTTTACTTTCCATTTCTTTAGCATGTTGTGACAGTCCACTGATGTACTATATTTTCCTCTTTTATACATCAAAACTCATTTTTGTTTTATCATGTTTTTGGCTTTTTTTTTAATTTTCAAATGTTTTTGGATTTTCTAAAATTTTTACTCCCCCTAAAATGCAAACACATTTAAATAAAATTTGAAAACAAACTGTACAAACAATTGACAGCCAATATCGAATCGCCTCAATTCGCCATTCGCTTGGCATAAACAATCAGAACTCCCCCTTTCAACAAACCATTTTCTCATTATGATTTCAAAACACTTAAGTTTGTTTTAATCAAAATGATTTTTCCGGAAAATAAGTTTAGTTGAAATTACCACTTGTAGGGACAGGTTCATCATCTTGTTCATTCAATCACATATATGAGGATTACATCAAGTTCAAACTAATTAATGACCTTGACGAATCACTTGTAAGATCCAACCTCTTACCACTTGTAAGTATATCCAAAATATTTAACCACATGTAGGAATAAAACATCTACACAAACCATTTTACCAATCAAGATGCCGATTCCTGCTTCACACTTACCAACCTGGAAGCTCCGGCAAGTCATACTTAACCTGTAAAATTTAAAAATTTTAAGATTCTTTTCACAAAATTAGTTTAAGAAAGATGCCGATTCCTGATCCGCGATTACAAACTTGGGATCTCCAGCAAGTCAGATTTTTCAAGCAAAGAAAATATCCACCCAAGCCTGACCAGCCTTGGGTGAAACCAACTCATCTGCAGTCGGGGTGTAAGTTGCTTTCTTTGTGGCATAAAAGTCTTTAACCCCTTTAACCTTCTTATCCAACATCTTTCCAAAAAATTTCTTTACATTTCCATTAAAAGCCTTCTCAACATCAAATTCATCCTTTTCAGAATAAAATTGATTTGAAATCTCAAATTTTTCAACTTTTGATTTAAAATTTCCAGTTCTCAATGGTGGAAAGTTCTCATCATCCATTGTAGGAAATGAGTTTTCACTTCTTTTAATAACATGTGGTCCATCTGATTTTGTGGAATCAGATTCATCACCAGACTTTACTTCAGATTTCTTAACAACCCATTTTTGGTTATCAAGCTTCACACTTCTCCTGTAAAACTTTTTCGAACATTCACCAACTTCATATGTAGAATTTTTGAACACTTTAAATTTCTCAATTGGTTGTTCGGTTTTATCAACAACAACTTCTTTCAGTTTTTCAGAAACTCCCTGTTTTGTATTAGTTGCTTTAGGACAGTTCCATGCAATGTGACCAATTTCATTGCATCTAAAACAGGTTCTGGTTTCTTTTCTCTGAACTTCATTCTTCTTCTTTGCAGCAAGAAATTCTTGATTTGATTGTCTCCAGAATGAGCTCTTTTTTTCTTCTTCAGCAGACGGCCCTGAAATAAATTTTGGATTTTTAGAAATTTTCTCATTTTTATAATTTTCAGGTGGAGTAAAACCAAATCCTTTCCTTTTGAAATTACCGTTATGATTTGGTTTCTTTTGAAAACCAGAACCAGAACTGTAACCTTTTTTCTTGTTTAACCGTTGTTGAATTCTTGAAGTGTATTTTTTAGGTTTTTCAGTAAGATTTAAATCTTTTATTTTAGAAATATTAATTTTTGTCATTTTGAAAACCTTTTTGATCTTTTCAAATCAAACACTTCTTATTGGAAACTCTTTATGAAAATATAATTTGTCAGAATCATTCAAAGTATATGCAACTTCAAATGTTTCGTCATTAAAATTAGATTTTGACAGCAAAAATTCTTTACTATAAACCCGTTTTCCCGACGTTTTGAATTTTTTTTTCAGACGAACTTGAACTCCTGACTGACAAACACGAACTTTCGGACTCGGACTTTGACTCTGACTCCTCATCCTTATCCAACACCTGATCGACCATTCTTTTAATTAATTCGGACTCATGATCTGTGTCGGACGCTGTGAATGTGATGTCACTATTGTCTGGCAACACATCGGTTAACTCGGACTCTAGCTTTATATTGACTACCCTTTTTACTTGTTCCTCATTTGGCTTTCTAGGAGAATACCCTTCCCAAATTGGAGGCGGACACTTATTATAACAGACACTCTGTTTCTTACCAGTATCCTTTTTCTTCAACTTCTTTTCTTCAAAAGCTTCAAAACCTGCAACGTTTGGATAAATTCTGTCAATTAAGTAATCAGAACTAGTATAACTTCTCAACAATCTTCTGATTCTTTCATTTTCAACTGTTTCACTATCCAACTCTTGCTTCCATTTTGCACATTCTTCAATGTAAAAATTTATCTCTTTCTGCTTCGACATCATGGTTGCATTCATCATTTTCAAAGCATTTTCTCTTTCTGTGTTTGTCTTTTGCGAACTGTTCACTGTTCTGTTCAACACATCGTATGATTCTTTTAAATTCTTGACATCGAACATCAACTTTTCTTTTAACTTTTCTGATTCACTAAACCTCTCATCTTTTTCTTCACATCGTTTGTAGGATTCTGAACATGTAAGACAAGGTTTTGTGACTTCAATTATCTTTTCGACCTCCACAATCTTCTCGACTTCCACTACCTTTTCAACTTCAACTATCTTCTCAACAATCTTGACTTCTTTCATTTCTTTTGCAGCTTTTCTCTCTTTGAATTTCTTCAGTTTATCTGCAAAATAAAATTCAAAACTGTCAGAAGATAAGTGAGTTTTTCCAACATTTATATGTTCAAGCTCTTCATCATCATCACTGCTATCTGTTGAACTATCTTCTGAAGAAACAGATTTTTCATCTTCGTCAGATAACACAGCCATCCATTCCTTCATCAACTCTGGCTTTTGAACAATCTGAGCGATGAACGCTTTAACATTTGGATCAGCTAGAATGTATTTGTCCCAGCTAAAACATTCAGCCACTTTCTCATCATCTTGATCAATAATGCCGTAATACGCTTTCTTATTTGCATCTTCGATCATTTTTCCATGAGCAGTTTGTGAATCCTTTTGTTGATGCGGTTGGTAAGTGATTTGCTGATATATAGCCTTCCGATAGTAATCATCTTTTCCAAAAGGATTCTTTGCTCCACTAGCCTCCTGATTTTTGCACTCTTTTTTGAAATGACCTTTCTCCCTGCATTTAAAACAAGTAACTTTCGATTTATCAAAACCTAAAGCTGAAAGATGAGCATCCAAAAAATCATTTCGTCCTGTAATCATTTTGAACTTTTCAGCTCTTCTCAGAACACTAGCTAAAGCCCATTTTATATCCATAAGCTCCAATTCTTCTGCATCAATCTGGTTGTAATCTTCCTTTGTTAGCATTGGATTACCAATTTTTCCAGCAATCAATCCTTCATAAGATTCCAATGCAGTGACCAGTAATCCCATATGACTCTTTACAACTTCTTCAGAAAAATCCTGTCCATTTTGAAGATGCAATGCCACATTACACTGAATCATATGCCCACTACCAACACTTGCACTATGAACACTTGGTGAATTAATATTTGAAAATCCACTAGTGTTGACTGAACTTTGACTGACTGTCCCAGTTTGATATCTTGTTGATGGCTTGAACTATTCATTCTTGCAATCTTCTGCTGTTCAAGATCCTGTGCCTCCAGTTTTTCAATAAACTGTCCGATCGACAATCTGCTAAACTGTCTAGAATTCTTCAGAATCATGAGGTATGTACCCCATTCCTTTTGTGGTAACGCGTCAGCAAGCTTTTCAACCCATTCTGCTGGAGTTTTAGTAATCTTCAACTGAGACATGGTGCGCACAAGATGGCAGTATCTCTCAATGAGAGTCTTTGTAGTCTCACCAGGCATACTAGTAAACAACTCAAACTCCTTTTTCAGCAACGCTGCTTTACTCTGAAGCATTTCTGTACTTCCTTCAAATTTCTTCTCAAGTGCTTTCCAAACCGAAAACGCATTTCCATCATGCTGAAGCAAAACAAATATATCCTCTTTGATAGCTTGCTGCAACAGACTAATCATCGTTTTCTCTCCTTTATAACTCTCTCTCTCAGTACCTGAAAACTCCGAGATAATTTTATCAACTTTCATAGCAGTCTATGGTCTGGTGTATTCTCTTTCAATGCTTTCCCAAGCTCTTAGATGGTTTGCCTGAACCCAGTTCTCAAAACGATTCTTCCATACATGGTATTCTTCCATTCCCATAAGTTTCGGGGGGGGGGGTTTTTGCATTGTTCCAGTTTCATTTTCCATATTCATATTCTTAGCAATGTCAGCCGGAGTAGTCGGGGTTGTAGCAAATGCATTGTAGAATTCAGAATCCATGTTTCGGCAACACGTTTTTCAAAAACAACACTTTTCAAGCGAAATAACCAGTTTCAGTTTCAAGCGAAATCTCCAAACAAATAATTTCGAGCGGAATATCAACCAATTTGTTCAAGCGGAATACCAAGCTAATAATTTGGAGCGGAATCAGCAATAACTTTGAAGCGGAATCAGTATAATATTTGGAGTGAAATCACAAGTTTAGTTCAAACTTTCAAGCGGAATAGCAATATTGGAGCGGAAACAGACAAACCCAAGCGAAATCTCACGTTTCGCTTGAAAATTTCAAGCGAAATACGCAATCTCGAGCGGAATCACAACAACACTCGTTCAAGCGGAATCAGGTCTAAGGTCCATTTTACCACTTTTTAGTCCGAATTTTGCTCTCAAACTTTATTTTTACACAAACTGTGAAAAATTGAACTGATTTTAACCGTGAAATTTTGTTCAAACGAAGAAAGAAGGTGTAGAAGCAAGAAAACACAATGAAAATAGGCTGTAATCTGCAGAACTCCTCCTCCTGAGCTCTGATACCACTTGTAGGATCGTGTACGGACCCGAACGAGTCGTTCAGAGGAGTTTTGATCAGCTTCAGAGGCTGAAACTAAGAAACTGACTTAGAAACAGCTAGCAATTCACTTTAAACACACTTCTAATTGATATATAACAGATTACATGCAAAAGGAAAACTGGCAGCACCTCGGTATCCAAGTTCACAACTGATGCAAGTGATCTCGCTTGAACAACTATATATAGGCCAAGGGTTTCGCTTGAAATGACATGATCCATTTCAAGCGGAATCAAATACATGTGATTTCGCTTGAAACTGACCAATGTCATTTCAAGCAGAATCAGTAAGTTCAAGCGGAATCACCACATTTAACACCAAAACTTCCTATTTTCTCGTACAACGTGCCCTGATCTAACCTATCTAGTACAAGACTCGACACAAGACGAAGTCGACAGATGCATGCACTAACAATAACCCATCAAGTAAGATTAATTATTACAAACAGCAATATCTCAAAGGCAAATAACATGTTCCGACAACTTAGATTTAAATAAATAAATTGTCTTTGTTTCTCTCTCATCCCTACTTGATTCCACAAAAGTAGGTAAAGCACGACATCCTAAGCACCTATCACATACGTTAAAATAAACTCAATACACATAGTGTAAAAGTGAGCATACAAGTTTTATACTATAATAGAGTTCGAAATCGTTTACGCATAACCAACATGTAACATGTACAAAGTGAAGGCAAGTAGGTTATCGATAGAGAAATATGCACAGACGTGACTGCGAGTTGTAGAATGCGCAACACATATCCCCACTGGGACACGTGAAGTAAAGCCCTTAACAACCCCTGTCCACGACAGGTGCTGAGTCCAAACTATAGTACTATCGTTGCTAAGGTGTCAGGCAACAATCACTGTGTTAACATAACATACAAGCATTCATCGAATAACACGTAACATGCAATAACGGTTAGCGCATAAATAGTGTTTGCGTTGTGTGTTGATTGTGATTTAAATAAGTAACATATGTAACACCCAAAAGTGCATAAAGCAAAAAGGGACCGAGTATACTCACAAATAGCGCTTAACAAGTAAACACTCTCTTGGATTGAAGGGAGCGCTAAGATTAGCCTGAACAGTTAACGATAGTATAAGCGATAAATGACGCGTCAAACAGTGCAAAGTGACCAAGTGTCGAATAGTAATCCAATCGAATGGCAACCCGATCGGATGGTCACTCGATCGGATGTCAATCGGTTCGGATGGTCATCCGATCGGATGGCCATTCGGTCAGATTGACATTCGTTTGGTAAGAATGTGTTTGTGTATGATGACTTTGAAGTTTTTGTTGTAGCATTTTGAAAACAGAGAAGTATCTCTACCTTTCAGGTCGGTCGATCGAACGGTTGTTCGATCAGATAACGATCCGATTGGCAGGACATTAAGTGAGAACAAGTTCACAGCAGGATAGTCACTCGATCGGATAGCAATCCGATCGGTTACCAATCCGTAAGAAACTGATGTTCTTTGAAAACTATGAAAATGATTAAGTGTCGAAGTTCCAATTGTCAAATGGTCGGATGGTCGTTCGATCGGATGGCTATCCGATCGGACGGCATTCCGTCTGACGTTTAGATCCTTGAAAATTTGAATCTATGTTTAAGTGTGGAACCAAGTGCAACCCGATAGGATAGTAGTTCGATCGGATGGCTATCCGATCGGATGACAATTCGTCCCAACAAACCCAATCGTCTTGAACTTGATTATCTTTGAAAGTCTTGCAGTTTGATCGAGACGGTATGATAACACACTAAACAACGGAACCTCTTCAAGTCCCGAGTCGTCCGATCAAACAGGAATCACCCTAGTCCGTCAGCCAACTGTTCGTAACGGTTGTTCATGTTCAGTCCGAAATCAGTTGTCTCTTTGACCGAAACCAGATCTCAGACGATGATTTACTAAGAAATGAGTAGAAGATCTGAATAAGCTTCGATTCTATCGGTTTTGAGTGCATTGAGTGTAAAAGAGTTGAAAGAAAGTTGGAAAAGCTTATTTCAATCCTTTTATCACTGAAAGTGTTTAGATCTATGCGAAATCGTTGTGAAATCATGTGGAAATCTTTCAGATCTGAGCTATTCTTGGTGGAATGGGGTCAAGGCTTGAAGTTCATAAGAACTCCATGATGACATCACCCTAGAATACCTCAAATCCGTTGATTTCACGGTTAAAAATTAAGATTCAAAGGTGAAAATGATGAAGAAGTGTGTAGATCATAGAAGTTCAAGATTTGAGTTGAAAATTTACAAGAATCACGAGAAATCGAGAGAAAAGAGGCCTTGAGTGTGCTGGTCGAGTGAGGGAGCTGTCACATCACAAATGATGTGATAGGTGGGTGTTTATAGGTTGCCAAAAAGGGAAAGGAGGACAAGTGTCGGATAGGATGCACCTCGATCGGATAGCACCTCGATCGGATGGCAATCCGATTGGATGGCCATTCGATTGATTGGCCATTCGATTTGGGTGGCTCCGACGAGTTGCATTTTGGCGTTTCGTTTTGTGTGTTGAGTGCTGCGATGCGTTTAAGCGAGGTTCGATTACGCGATGCGATAGATTAATAATAACCACACAATACTATATCTAACATACAATCATTATAAATAACTTGCGTTTTGCGATTGCGACAGAGCTGCGATTGCGTTTCGATTAATCACCACAAAACATAAACATAAATAAACATGCACAAGTAACACATAAATAGCACACACACGTAAAACAATATCCAGAACACATAATTCGAGTTGCGAATGCGATTGCGATGCGGTTAGCGATAAAGTGATAAAACATGCGATAAACATCGATTAAATCTCGATTATTAACAGATACTCCACATAATACAACTAAAGTGATTAAAATACAAGATTCAATTATATGTCAAAGAAGTCAAATCAGTAATTAAGCAAGGAGTGAGAGATCGCGATTAGCAATCTTTTCTTCCTTTGACTTCAATCTTGACTTTGATTTTGACTTTCGTAACACGGGGTGTTACATAAGTTACCGAGTTTGAGAGTGTAAAGTGAAAGAACTAAAAATATAGGGGTTAAAAAGTAAAAGTATAGGGATTAGAATTGTAATATATGAAAATTGAAAGAAGATAAATGTATAGAGGCTAAATGTGTATATTTGTAAAACTTGAGGACTTAAAGACAAAGGTCCTCCACCGACCTTTGTCTTTAATATTATATAAATATATTTTAATTTATTTCATAACTAGTAATAAGCCCGTGCGCATTGCGGCGTGGGCATATCACAAATATCAAAAGGATTAGTCCAAATGTTATGTGATGTGTTAACCATACAAAAACGTGTGTGTTCAACGTATTCGATTGAAGTCACTATAACCTATATAAGCATTGTGATTGGATCTCAACATAAAGTAAATCGAATTATACCATATAATAATAATAATGTATTATATACATATTATATGGGATATATTAGAGGTTTTGTAGGATCGTTTGCTGACCCGATGAGTCGATCAGAAGAGCACTTAGACTAGTTCAGAGGCGGAATTCATTGAATTAGTCTTCGTAAAGCTTGATTTCACTATTTAACTGTCTCCTTTATTGATCCGCTAACAAGTTACAAGAATGTGGAGACAAACTGACAGAGCTTCGCCTTTTCACACACACATACGTACTCTGGAACTATATGGATCGCTCATTAGGATCTACTATATATAGAAGTTATGGGCCGCTCATATGGACATGTCCATATGAGCGATCTACATAACTACCACATAAGCGGTCCACTATGATGACCACATAAGCGGTCCATCATCATGCCTTAAGAGCGATCCTAATCTCTAATAGGTCTAATAAGCGGTCCAACCACTTTAATTCTATACAAACTTTCTCACTTTCCTATTCCTATACAATCTGCTCTGCCGTAAGACTCGAACTAAGATGTAGTCGACAGACAACTGCACCAACAGACTCCCCCTTGAATGTTGACGGAATCTTCAGTGAGAGTCTTCAATCATTTTCAGCTCTTCACTCTTGTTCGGACTTCTTCAGGAACTCTGCCTGGAATCAAATTTTCTTCAAGAATTTCTTCTTGGAATCATATGCCTGGATCTTTTCTCTGGCTCTAACTTTCATCAGACTCCCCCTATCATCATGCTGGGATCTCTGTTTGGAATTCGTTATCACCATTGAAATCAACTCCTGGCTTTCTTCATTTATGATCTTCTCTGATTCTGATTTATCTCCCTGCTATCCGTAGCAACAGGATCAGAGACCTGCAAAACTTAACCACACTATCACAAACTAATACAATTTGCAATTCAACTTAATGAATCAGCAAATCATATAAGAAAAATTATGAAGATCAAACTGTTGATTAACATTAACTATAGTCATCAAGTTAATGAACCACTTTTGCATTTTAAATCTTCACAATCTAACACTTTTACTCAAACCACAAGTAATTGTGATTCAATTTAATGAACCAACTAAGCATTGATAATTTTTTTCACTTAAACCCTGATTCATAAATTTGAAACATTTCAATTTCTGATTCAACCTAATGAATCATTTTAAACATTTCAAACGTATTAACCAACCTGTACGTTCATCAAGTTTAGCCTTTGAGATTTTGAAACTCAGCTCTTCACCATCAGTTGTCGAAAATCTTTTTGGATTTTTCAAAATGCAAAAACAAAAATTTAAATGCAAGACAAACATATTTTTGTGAGTCTGTGCAAGAGGATCATATCAGATTTTGAAACATATCACAAGCACCGTTAAGCTTCTAATCGTTTTAAGTTCTAAACGATTCACGTAGATTGACGATATAATTGTCCTCTTAAATTTTCATACAATTTTCAATCTATTCAGGATACTATTTAGGTATTTTATGAACTTAGTTCAATTCATGTGTCCCACCTCTTGAATATACTCCCGTATCCAGAATCCCAATATTCAGTCTTACAGGTATGAACACTACAATGATGTCTGTACATAAATTAGGGGAAAAATGCGAGAACTGAGGGATCTCAGGTCAGAACTTCCGTTCAGCAGAGAGATATCAGCTTCGACTTAGCAGTGTGTCCCCTTTAGAGGATCTTTTCAGCTACAACAACTGATCATCAATTTTATTGTCTAATCAGCTGAGGGCTTTATGCTATGTTTCAAGCATATTGAAGCAAGTATTAGCCAGGGACTAGGTCAGAACCACCGTTCAGCAGAAGTCCCGGAATAATACCCCAGACATCAAAGAATATAAACACCTAGTATATCAGAATACGAGACCTTTCAAACGAGATTTCAGGGGTTACCTATATATCCAAGTAGTGTTCCCCACGAATTTCACAAGTTAGAAATTTTAGGTTTATATCCCGAATAAATCTACTAAATGTACGAAAACCTATCGTCACATCATCAGTGAGACCGTTTATCACATTTTACATTACATTTCTTTAGCATGCTGTGATAGTCCACTGATTTACAATCATTTCCTCTTTTTCGCAACAAAACTCGTTTTTACAATTTTTTAATTTTTTTACATTTTCAAATTTTCTAATTTTTTAAAATTTTACTCCCCCTAAAATCAAAATATGTTTCAATTTTGATTTTCTGGGAAAATTTGAAACAAACTGTACAAAAATGACAACATGATGAGAATCACTTCAATTCTCCATCCACCTGGCATAAACAATCAGAACTCCCCCTCACAACAAACTATTTTCCCATAATGATTTCAAAACACTTAAGTTTGTTTTAATCAGAATGGTTTTTCCGGAAAAATTAGTTTGTGTAACAATCATTTGTAGATTCGGGGTTATCTCTTCATCTCGTTTTCTTTTACCCATATATAGTAAATCAAGTACAACTTAATGTCCCTGATTTACCATTTGCAATCAATCCATAAAAATAATCACTTGTAGGAATGTTACATCTACATCACCATTTTACCAATCAGGATGCCGATTCCTGCTTCGCACTTACCAACCTGGAAGCTCCGGCGTTGACCTTCAACCTGTAAAATTTTTACAATATTAATCACTTTCAAATCATCCTAATTAATCATGAAAGATGTCGATTCCTGATCCACGATATAAATTTGGGATCTCCGGCAAGTCAGGTTTTTCATTTAAACAGTTTCACCCAAGCCTGACTGTTCTTGGGTGATTTTGAATTCTTGTTCAACAATGGTGGAAAATTTGCATCATCCATTGCTAAACCTGAATTCTCCTTTTTTACCTCAACCAACGGCTCCTCTGGTTTTACCATACCAGAATCATTGCCTGAATGTGGCTTGTCTGACTTTGACTTGTCAGATTCATTGCCGACATTTGGCTCCTTTGTTTCCGAAGAAACAGATTCATCGCCAGGAAGTAAAAACTTCACTTTCTTCTTTTTCTTCTCCTCTTTTGTCCCCAGATTTGTATCTGATGAATTCTTTTTGCTTGTCTTTGCAACTGAGGGAGTAGATTCATCAGAACTGTTATTCTGTTTATCCCGTGAACCCGAGGACAAAATCTTCTCGAGATACTCTCTCGCTTTCTTTCTTTTCTTCCTCAGTCTGTCTTTCTGCCCCTGTGAAAGCTTGACTTTCTTTTCTTGAATTTTCTGTTCTTGAACTTTAGGTTTTAGAACCTTCCGGTTCCTGGGGCTTGACTTTGACTGGAATCTTTGCCAATTTCTGAAAATTAGCCCTCAATCTTTCATTCGATTTCCTCGGGCAATCTCTGGCAATATGACCTTTGATGTTGCAGTTAAAGCACCTTCTGGTCTCATAACTCCAATACTGGCAGTTAACAGCAATGTGTCCATGATAGCCGCAGCTGTAACACACTCTGTTATCGTACCTATCACCATTTTGAGTCCAAACGCTCAGATCAAAGCATTGTTTGGCTTGGTGATATTCTTTTCTCAAACTTGCTGGATTTGGCTTTGAAGCACTGTGGTCCGACCTGCACCACTTATTACCAACAATTTTTGAATTTTCATTTTTTACTTTTTGTAATTTTTTCTTTTGATTGGATGATCGATCTGATGAACTTTTATTATCTTTTTGTTTCTGTTCCACTTTCTTCTTCAAAGGTTTCTGTTTAGAACATTCACCTTTTTCAGTGGATTGTAGAACAGTTTTCTGAAATTTTTCTTTTAAATTTAAAAACAATTTTTGTTTTTCTTTTTTAACATTTTCATCATCAGGTGTCTCATCACAATCTTCAACTTTGACAGTGTCAAAGTTTGTGACATTGTCACTTATTGGAACTGAGTTGATTGGTTTTGGACAAGGAATATTTATCTTGTCAGGTGAAGTCACAAAACCGATCAACTTCTTTTCAAGTTCATCTATCTTGATCCTCGAATTCTTAGCTTCTTCCTCAAGCTTAGATATTCTCTCAAGATGAGACTTGATTGAATTTTCATTTTCATTTTTCAAAATTTCAAGAACAGACTTTTCATTCGTCAGAACTTTTATCTGTTCCTGAAGCTTTGATTCATTTGCTTTCAAATTTTTGATTTCCAATTTTATCCAGAAATCTTCATTTTCCGATGATTTCTGTTTGTTTTCAAAACTATTTATATTATCTTTCAAAACTTTGTTTTCTGAAGTCAAACTGTTCAAACCATCCAACAGTTTGTCATTATCAGCTTTCAACATCTCACTATTTTCCTTCAGAATACGAATCTGTTTATCATCAGTCTGTTTCTCATTTCTCAACTTCTCAATCTCCAGTGCCAAACTTTCCGCATCTTTGACAAGTTTGTCATTGTCGGTCTTCAAGTTGTCACATTTGAAACACACTGAGGCAGAACTTGAAGAGTCATTCTTCACAGATTCTTTTTCTGTTTTCTGTCCTTCAGCTTTCTTTAACTCAGCAAATCTTTTGTCTTTCTCATCACATTCTTTGCAAGATTCGGAGCACTTCTCGCAAGGCTTAGCAACTTCAATTACTTTTTCAACTATTTTTTCAACTTCCACTAGTTTCTCGACTTCAACAATTTTCTCCACTACTTTTTCTACAGCTTCAGTTTTCACCTTTTCATCAGCCAGTGACTTCGCTGCATCAAGCTCTCTCTGCAACCGAGCAATCTTCTTTTGATTCAGCATCTCAACTTTATCTGCATAGAAAAAATTAAAACTGTTAGGATCAGTGCTTTTTCTGCATTTGTTGAGATACTCTTCCTCATCATCCGTATCAACATCACTTCCGAGATCTGGAAATATCGGAATTCTTTTCATGTTTTCAAAAATACTGTTCGGATAAACGGATGTCCAATAAGCAATCAAACAATCTGATCAACAAGCGAACCGGATGTTCAAATCAGCGAACCGAATGAGCGTTCCAAGATAGTCAATTCGAATGAGCCTGATCTGTCCAGATAAGCGACCCGGTTGTGTCCAAATAAGCGAATTCAACCGTTCATATAAGCGGTCCAAACTGTTTGAATTAGCGGTCCAAATTGTTCGGATGAGCGGTCCAGACGGTTCGTTCGAGCGGTTCCAAGTTATTCGTTCGAGTGGTTCCAAGTTGTCCGTTCGAGCGGTTCCAACCGTTCGGATGAGCGATCCGGCTATTGTTCAGATAAGCGATCCGGCTATTGAGCTAGTCCAAATAAGCGGTCTAATATGTCCGAACGAGCGGTTCACAAGTGTCAAATAAGCGATCCGTTCGAGCGGTCTGTCCCAAAAGCGATCCAAATCAGCGAACCAGCCCAGATTCCTTCGCGATTTCGAACCGAAAAACCTTGATATCTTCCAAACGGCTTGGAATTCTGATCTGAAACTTTCCAGGGTTTGTCACAGTACTATTGCGCACAATCCCTGAGATTTTGAATGATTTTTGACCGTGAAATCTCTTCGAATCAGATAAGAAGGTGTAGAAGTGAGAATATCGAGTGAAAATCGAGCTAAACAGCAAGAACTCTTCCTCCTGAGCTCTGATACCACATGTAGGATCGTTTGCTGACCCGATGAGTCGATCAGAAGAGCACTTAGACTAGTTCAGAGGCGGAATTCATTGAATTAGTCTTCGTAAAGCTTGATTTCACTATTTAACTGTCTCCTTTATTGATCCGCTAACAAGTTACAAGAATGTGGAGACAAACTGACAGAGCTTCGCCTTTTCACACACACATACGTACTCTGGAACTATATGGATCGCTCATTAGGATCTACTATATATAGAAGTTATGGGCCGCTCATATGGACATGTCCATATGAGCGATCTACATAACTACCACATAAGCGGTCCACTATGATGACCACATAAGCGGTCCATCATCATGCCTTAAGAGCGATCCTAATCTCTAATAGGTCTAATAAGCGGTCCAACCACTTTAATTCTATACAAACTTTCTCACTTTCCTATTCCGATACAATCTGCTCTGCCGTAAGACTCGAACTAAGATGTAGTCGACAGACAACTGCACCAACAGGTTTAAAAAAGGGGAAAATACAATTTGACTCCAATCGTTTCTGAACAAAATTTACGAAAACATACATAAAAATAAGCATGAAAATGTATTATATTTGACATGTAGACCAACTCAAATTAATACAGACACATACATAAAAATATGCACGTAAAAATGGTTTTAAACGAAAACGTATTATATTTGACCTGGCTTATCTCCAAAAAAAATTATGTCAAAACGTAGACACACTCAAATTTATATTGATACATACATAAAAATATGCACGTAGGTTAAAAACGCCAAATGCCAAAGTAGAGGGGTAGTATTAATGGTTTAATGTGCCATATCGTTATCATTATGATGGCCTTTGTGCCATATCGTACATAAAAATATTTCACCGTGTTTGTTACAAATAGTATGCAATTATCAAATTCCGCCGAGTTCCTTGCTTTTCAAATGTGCCATATCGTTATCATTATGATGGCCTTTATTAATGATTTAATGTCTTCTAATACTTTGACCATATAAGCCCTTCCACACGCTGCAGTATATCTCCACAATTGTATGTTTCGCCCATATCTAGAAGTTTTAGCCAAATCTACACATTCCACCATGTCGCACGTTCCATTAGGCAATTAAATAGCATGTGCTCAACTGATTCCTCTTCAGTTTCACACCTCGAGAAAAGTTGGCTATCTAAAACAATACCTCTACGAACCAACTCAGTTTTGGCAGGAATTCAGTTTTTTGCAGCCCTCCATACGAAAAGATTGACCTTTGGTGGGATCCATTTGTTCCAGTATCCCCACTCCACATCATCGGTCTCTGTTTCTTTCTTATTTATTTTTCTTCTTAACATTGCAACAAAGAGTGTTTTTAATTCTTTTGATTTCCATCTCCATACATCCTCATTTCCACTAGTGTTGTATCCACTTAGTACGCCCAATAGCTCGATGTATTGAGCCCACTCTTCTGCGTTCTTCGGCCCACGAGCCCATTCCCAAGCCCAAACGTGCCTTTCACCATTTTTATTTGCGCAACTATGTACCTGTATGTTCTTTTCTGTTGCCAAATTGAATATAGCAGGGAATCTATCCTTCAGATTTGATCCCCCAGCCCATATATCAATCCAGAATTTCGTTTTCTTCCCATCCCCCAATTTTACAACCAGGTTTTTGCATAGTGATAAATTTAACTTTGTTAATTCTTTTTCCACCCCAATAATATCTTTCCATATTCCGCTTAATTTATTTTTTGAAGGAATAAAAGAGACTGACCTTTTATTTGAATGGATTGCCTCAACCACTTTAACCCAAAGGCCAAAGAGCCTCCGGGCTTTCTTTATACTTCCACCACCACTTCGCTAGAAACGCGAGATTTGCACTTCTTATATCCTCTATCCCTAAATCACCACACCCTTTTGTTTTTACCATTTTATCCCATGCAACCCAACCCATCTCATTTTGCATTTCCCATTTATTTTACCCAAAACAAAGTGTCACACCCCGATTTCCACACGTTTCACCGGTGGGCCCGGTGGGGGATTACTGTGACGTGGTTGGAAACAATATAGTCAAACCACACAATATTCAAATGCACAGCGGAAGCATAAAGATAGATATATTTCAACCAACCAAATGTAATATCCAGGTATCACAAGTAGTCGAAATAATCCACAGGGGATCAAAATAAAATAGGAATATAATGTTCAACAGATAGTGGCATCCAGGCTTGCGAGACTCTAATGATGCTAAGGAGTGGCCAGCCTATTTCGTGTAGAACCTGCATTTAATCTTTTTTTGGGGAAATACGTCAGTTTACACTGGTAAATACATTCAACCGACACTTTTAAAAAGTTTAATAAAATTTATTTGAATGCACGAGGCACAAACTTTTATAACTTGGGATAATTAATCAAATTTAACCTTGTAAAAGAATTACATGTTCGTTATGCGTTCAGTCGCCCGGTTCGTGTCGGGTTTAAGGTTAATTAACACACCACATAGTATAAAACCGCGGCGGGAAAACCAACGGTTATACTTTTATAATTATGGACACATTGTCGGGTGTACGCCTACACCCGCGTGTCAAAGTCGTGGCCATTTCGTAAAATGATGCCAAGGATATCCGGTTCATGGTCATTAAACTCCCAAAGGCGTAAAACAAACAAAACCAATTTTCAAGCGGGTCACATTGATGATACCCAACTACTAATAAGTTAGGGTCAATTGCCCGACCAAGCGGTATTTTATATACCGTACCCCAAGCCCGTATAAGGGAAAAAAAGTTAAAAGTATTTACCTGAGCAAGTAATAACCAATCCATACCCAACACTATGTCGAAACCAGCTAGCTTAAAGGGTAACATGGATAAAGGAAATGAGTGGTTCCTAATGGATATGACACATCATCTAACACAGTTGAGACTGTTTCCATAGTCCCATCAGCTAACTCGACCTCATAATTCACACTCAAGGCTTTAACAGGCAATTTTAATAACTCGCAAAACTTACTATCCACAAAGGATTTATCTGCTCCAGAATCAAATAATACTCTTGCGAATACATCATTAATGAGAAATGTACCGGTTATGACGTTGTCGTTCTGGATAGCCTCTTGAACATTCATCTGAAAGACCCTGGCATTGGTCTTTTTCCCATCTTCAGCCTTCTTCACTATCTTTGGGCAGTTAGTCTTGATGTGCCCTTTTTCATTGCAACTATAACAAATTGCATCCTTTAGTTTCTTACATTCAAGGGTCCTATGCTCAGAGGACTTGCAAATCCCACATGCTTTCGGCTGGGATTTCTGTTCATACCTGCACCTCCCGAAATGGTGCTTCTTGCAAACATTGCACTTGGGCTTATCGCCCGACTGTTGGTCATTCTTCTTGGTCTCAGATCCCTTCTTGTGGTCGCGGTTCCCCCTATGCTTCTTGCTCGACCGACGTGAATTATCATCTTCACGTTTTCTTTTCTCAGAGTCAGCATTTCTCAATGATCTCTGTCTCACTGCATCCAGTGTGAGAGACAGAGATATATCTGCTACGGATCTAAATGTAGCGGGCCGAGAGGCCTTCACGCTAGCTTTGATTTCTGGGGCCAGACCCCCAATGAAACGTGCGATCCGTTTGGGTTCCGGGGTCACAAGGTACGGAACCAATCTGGACAGGGTGTTGAAACTTGTAAGATACGCCTGGCAATCTAAGTTCTTCATGACCAATGATAGGAAATCAGATTCTATCTTCTCGACCTCGTGTTGAGGGCAGTAGTTTTCTTTGATGAGAGCAACAAATTGCTCCCAAGTCATGCTGTACAAAACAACCTTTCCTGAGGCTTGAACCAATGACCTCCACCATGCTAGGGATTCTCCCTTAAATGACTGGGATACAAACTTCACCACATCCCTCTTAGCACAACCACTTATGTCCACAACAGTGTCCATTTCGTCCAGCCAGGTCATGCAATCCACAGCGCCTTTTTCCCCAGTAAAATCTCGGGGCTTGCAGGAAACAAAATACTTATATGTGCAACCCTTGGCGCGAGGTGCATTGTCGAAAAAAAGTTAAAAGTATTTACCTGAGCAAGTAATAACCAATCCATACCCAACACTATGTCGAAACCAGCTAGCTTAAAGGGTAACATGGATAAAGGAAATGAGTGGTTCCTAATGGATATGACACATCATCTAACACAGTTGAGACTTTTTCCATAGTCCCATCAGCTAACTCTACCTCATAATTCACACTCAAGGCTTTAACAGGCAATTTAAATAACTCGCAAAACTTACTATCCACAAAGGATTTATCTGCTCCAGAATCAAATAATACTCTTGCGAATACATCATTAATGAGAAATGTACCGGTTATGACGTTGTCGTTCTGGATAGCCTCTTGAACATTCATCTGAAAGACCCTGGCATTGGTCTTTTTCCCTTCTTCAGCCTTCTTCACTATCTTTGGGCAGTTAGTCTTGATGTGCCCTTTTTCATTGCAACTATAACAAGTTGCATCCTTTAGTTTCTTACATTCAAGGGTCCTATGCTCAGAGGACTTGCAAATCCCACATGCTTTCGGCTGGGATTTCTGTTCATACCTGCACCTCCCGAAATGGTGCTTCTTGCAAACATTGCACTTGGGCTTATCGCCCGACTGTTGGTCATTCTTCTTGGTCTCAGATCCCTTCTTGTGGTCGCGGTTCCCCCTATGCTTCTTGCTCGACCGACGTGAATTATCATCTTCACGTTTTCTTTTCTCAGAGTCAGCATTTCTCAATGATCTCTGTCTCACTGCATCCAGTGTGAGAGACAGAGATATATCTGCTACGGATCTAAATGTAGCGGGCCGAGAGGCCTTCACGCTAGCTTTGATTTCTGGGGCCAGACCCCCAATGAAACGTGCGATCCGTTTGGGTTCCGGGGTCATAAGGTACGGAACCAATCTGGACAGGGTGTTGAAACTTGTAAGATACGCCTGGCAATCTAAGTTCTTCATGACCAGTGATAGGAAATCAGATTCTATCTTCTCGACCTCGTGTTGAGGGCAGTAGTTTTCTTTGATGAGAGCAACAAATTGCTCCCAAGTCATGCTGTACAAAACAGCTTTCCTGAGGCTTGAACCAATGACCTCCACCATGCTAGGGATTCTCCCTTAAATAACTGGGATACAAACTTCACCACATCCCTCTCAGCACAACCACTTATGTCACAACAGTGTCCATTTCGTCCAGCCAGGTCATGCAATCCACAGCGCCTTTTTCCCCAGTAAAATCTCGGGGCTTGCAGGAAACAAAATACTTATATGTGCAACCCTTGGCGCGAGGTGCATTGTCGAACACTATCTTCTTAGGACGGGCACTATTCTCATTCGATGAACGACGATCATCATCGTTCTTGGGTTTAGAGGGTGGTTTGCTATGAGATTCAGAATGGGTTCTTGGTTTAGAGTGTGGTGCAGATCGGGTCCTACTTCGAGACTCGCTATATTCTTCATACTGCCGCTCTAAGGCCTCTTTAGCAGCGTTGTCTATTAACGCCTTCAACTCAGCACCCGTTATATTAACTTGGGCGTTATCATTCTCATTCTCGTTTGGATGGCTGTTATTTTCGTCTGAGTCAGCCATTGAAATCTTGATCTGCTACAAAAGATAATAACAGAAGTCTTATTTGGGAGTTTATTATGGATTTACCCTTATTGGGTAATTCATCAACCATGGTAAACATAGACCATATCTGGTTAATTTGTTACTCACATTTATTTAGGATTTGAACATAACTTATCCTAATTACAACAATATTGCTAGTGGCACAAAAGCCTAGTCATAGGGACATTTTTATATTATAAGCCAGGATTTCAGAGAACCAAGGCATGCAGGTTTGGACATAGTTCCTTACCTTTCTGACAGGGAGTCATAGACTACAACTGTCTTTTGTCTTATATGACAATGAGTATAGCCCGTAGGCATTACATCACTAATTAATGTTTGATAAGTGATCATCTTACTCGATGATGTAAACCCATGATTTATAAACCATTGAGTTAGGTTTTGGAATCCTTAGGAGGATCCTTGTGCAAAATGACACGTGTGATTTTAACGAATCATGTCTGCCAGGAGGGTTAACATGTTTACAGAGGTTAACTAGAATCTGAATCTTTTAATCAGGTCTTACCATCTTGGCCGGGTCTTATAACGACACCAGGCTAGGTTTCACCATTAAGATTCTTTATTTAACAACTAGTTGGCAGATTGATTAAAAAGGAATGATTTTTTATTTATTTATTTCATATAATTATGCATATAATGACAAAATGAAATTTATAACTTAACATTCCAATATATATGAAGAGGTTACACACTGCTCTAAACGGGACTTTCAAAAAGACAAAATACCTACGCAGAGGTTTATAGAAAACAAGTCCACACAGGGACCAAATACTAGGATAGATGTCCGCGCAGGGACTGAAAGATAAGTCCACGCAGGGACTGAAACAAATAAATGTCCACACAGGGACTTGATTAAAATATGAAATACAATAGTACATCTAGAGACTAATGATCTTGCTTCGTCTTCCCTTTTAACAGGTTTGCTAGGCCTTTAAGGAATCCACGATTGTTCTTACGTTCTTGCTCAAAGTCTTGTTCTACCCTATTTAAACGGTGGAGGATTTCTTCCTGCTTCGGTGGGGAAAAACGTGGCTGCTGCGACGGTTGCTGAACCGGAGGTCTAGCAGGTGCTGGATACCCATGAGCTGCGTATCCCAATCCCCAAGGATTTCCATAAGGTCCTTCGGGATGGGGGGCGTTGTAATTGGCCGCAACTAAGTATGGGTCGGCATCCGCGTAATTATAGTGGGTGTGAGTCGGCAACTCAAATGGGTTGTACGCGGTGGAACCGGCGTACGCAGGTATCGGGTTATCATAACCAAATGGTGGCGGAGGTGGCGCAACTGGTGCGGAATTCACCTCTGCACGGTGGCTCGAAGGTTCACCCATTTGTGGGTCTTCTGGTAGTGGCGGAAAATGACTGCCACTGGAGTGTCGAGGGGTGCTGAAATGAAAATACCCTCTTCGTGCGGATATCCGCGCGCCTGATCTCCTACGCCTTGGCGGATCCAGAGGTGCTTGTTGAACTGGTGGCGGTGGAGGCGGTGGCGTAACTGCCATGAAACGCAAATCCTCGGAAGGATCCAGCTGTTGCTGTTGCTGGTGAGGCGATGAATGGTGAGAGGGTGTAAAGTACCACTCGCACTGATTGAATCTCGCCTGGTAACTGTCTGGACCCTGATAGGGTGTTCCATGGAAGGATGACCCATCAGAGATCTAGATAGGATGGTTGGGGGTACCTCTTGCAGGTTCGATGGGATCCGTGTCCTCGTCCAGATCTACCGCATTGTCTTCGGAGAAGTGGTCCTCTGGTCCTAGAGGGTTAAAACCTACTGGTTCTTGGACATAGTCTGCCGGGTTGAACTGGCCTCGGAAGAAAGGAGTGGGATCACCATAGGAACGGTGCGAAACAGAACGCTGGAGAGGTATGAACGAAGCTTGAGGGTTACTGGGCTCGTTTTCTGAGTTCGGCCCAAAAGAGTGACGGTATGAAGGTGTCGAACTGTGTGAGGTAGACCGTCTGGTGGGCTCAAAGAGGTTCCTTCTACGCCTCTGAGGTTCTTCACTTCTTGTGCTGGAAGGAGCTCGCATGTGTGAATGTCCGGCCTCATGATCATTGTGGGTAGTGATCGGCCCTTTTCCTCTTCCTCCTCTTCTGATTGTTGGTGGCATATTTCCTGCTTAAACAATTTTAAATCAACAACAAACAATAAAGGACAACTAGAACAACAATTCGAATTTGTCCTATGTTCTTGTCTAGACTCGAGTATGTGCAATTGTGTCATTGAGATTAAACACATAAGGGTAGTGTTTAATTCACTCAACATTGGCTCTGATACCAACCTATCACACCCCGATTTCCACACGTTTCACCGGTGGGCCTGGTGGGGGATTACTGTGACGTGGTTGGCAACAATATAGTCAAACCACACAATATTCAAATGCACAGCGGAAGCATAAAGATAGATATATTTCAACCAACCAAATGTAATATCCAGGTATCACAAGTAGTCGAAATAATCCACAGGGGATCAAAATAAAATAGGAATATAATGTTCAACAGATAGTGGCATCCAGGCTTGCGAGACTCTAATGATGCTAAGGAGTGGCCAGCCTATTTCGTGTAGAACCTGCATTTAATCTTTTTGGGGAAATACTTCAGTTTACACTGGTAAATACATTCAACCGACACTTTTAAAAAGTTTAATAAAATTTATATGAATGCACGAGGCACAAACTTTTCTAACTTGGGACAATTAATCAAATTTAACCTTGTAAAAGAACTACATGTTCGTTATGCGTTCAGTCGCCCGGTTCGTGCCGGGTTTAAGGTTAATTAACACACCATATAGTATAAAACCGCGGCGGGAAAACCAACGGTTATACTTTTATAATTATGGACACATTGTCGGGTTTACGCCTACACCCGCGTGTCAAAGTCGTGGCCATTTCGTAAAATGATGCCAAGGATATCTGGGACATGGTCATTAAACTCCCAAAGGCGTAAAACGAACAAAACCAATTTTCAAGCGGGTCACATTGATAATACCCAACTACTAATGAGTTAGGGTCAATTGCCCGACCAAGCGGTATTTTATATACCGTACCCCAAGCCCGTATAAGGGAAAATAAGTTAAAAGTATTTACCTGAGCAAGTAATAACCACAACAAGCAAATGCAAGTATCTTTTACTGGTCTTCTATTCTGGAACGAAGGTTTATAATAACCTATTAGAATCCTAACGGGTCTTTAATTTAGCCTAAGCTTAGACCGGTTAGTTTCAAAGGATTATTACGGTTTAATCGCATGAAAGGCGAAAACCGGGAATGGAATGTGGTTTGGACCCAACAAGTTCGGAGACTTGTATATTATGGGTAAACTAAGCACATTCTGGATTTTGAGATGAAAACGACAAGGTTGGACCCGTTTCGGCTAACTTATGTAAACTAGTTACATAAACCGAACCGGACACGTAAATGGCGTAACGGGTAACCGTATGAGTCTTGCACAGGTTTCCTAAGTTAATATGCTTTTAAGAGGTTGTGGTATCAGTAGGATACCTTCCATTATGCCCGTAACGAGTTAAATCCCAATATACGCCCCGTAGGGGTATTTTGGTCATTTTAAAGATTATAAAAGAGATTTCCGGGTTCTACAGGAAATCTGAGTTTTTTCCGAACAGGTTATAAAGTTCAAAATGCTCTATTATTTATTTAAAATCAGTAGCAACTGGATTCGGGTCATAATACCATGTAGAACTCATTTTATGTTCGAAAAGGGTATATTCGGTATTACCGAATCAATGCCATAACCGCAGGTTATGAGCAGGTTAAAAATAATTAAAAATCTTTAATAGTTTCAAAATATTATTTTACATCAGGGTGTAAAAGGTTTGGTGTCAAAATCTGGGTTTAGATAGGCTTTATGCTAATTGCACCGATTAATCATTAAAGTTTTCTCAATTGCGCTATTTAGCATAACTCCTATTCTAGACCTCGGATTGACATGAAATTTTAGGGACATGTTTAGAAATCAGTAACTAAGGTTATTGTTCTTTTACATATCCAAAATTCTCGTTTTAAAGTCAAAAGGGCATTATGGTCAACATTTAAGCATATAACGGAAGTGTGCAAACGACTCGGACAAACAACGGACCAGCCACAGAGGGTTATACCATCATGTAACCTGGTCCTAAGAGAGTCCTAAGGCGTATCTAAAGCATACCAAATCGGGTCAGAACTGAAGTCAAAGCAAAAGTCAAAGTTTTGCGACTTTCGGTTCTGAACCGGGTCAAAACAGTAAATGGTCGGATCAAACAAGCTTAGACCAGTTATAATACTTATTATCATGTTATATGAGTGATAAAACAGGTTACACGCCATCTACATTGTTAATATGCATTAGATCGAAAATTTGCATTCTGTTGACTTTTTCTAAGCAACTTTGACCCGACATTTGGACTAGTTAGAATGGGAATCAGAGGGTGCCCTTTTAAGGGTTTAATGCCCACATAATTACCAACATATAACTACCTTTGTTTCGACTAATCACTGGACCATTTGTGATTAACCGTTAAGTCAATCGTTAATTACGACGAATTGACTTTTAAGCGATAACTAAGCAAAAACTAAACCACGAAGGGTTAAGCACACTTACAGAAGTTTAGTACACGACCAGAGATGCTAGAGAGGGTTCTTGAGCTCCAGAAGTGATCAAGAAAGCAGAATGAAGGTGTGAAGAACTTGTTGCAACTCATGGCCCTTTTATAGTAATCATAAGCCCTTAGATCATTGACAACAAGTGCTACAAGTGTTCCTAGATCATCAACATGTGTCCCTGAGTGCTAGGGGTCATTTAGGGGGCGCCCATGCTCATAATAATGGCTACAAAGTCGGTTAAAACACTCAACAGTGCTTCTGTCCGAATTATCTGCATCTGGGACACTGACGCGGCCCGCGTAAAGTCCTTTGTTGGATCTGAGTTTCTTTTTTATTGTATTTTGTGTTTGAAGTTAAGATGAAAATGGATGAGTTGTGCAGCGGAATTAAAATGAAAACAAACTTTGCATACAATCAAATGAGAGTAATACTTTAATCAAACATCTTTTACACAATGAACCGAGTGATTGAATTTAATTTCAACAACGATTACCAAGATAGATGTATGAATGCAAACTCCCCCTCAGCCCGAGCTCAGTAGTTTGTTCGTGCAAAGAAGATGAATGATGTGAAGAGCTAATAGAACAGTACAAAGTACTGAACTATTTATAGGCACTTGCAAAACTACTGAGCATCTTTGCTGACGTCACCATGAAAGTGACATCTAACCTCCTAACAAACTCTAACCTCTGATCTATACAGACACTGCTTGTGTTAACTACTGCTAATACATTCTATTACAAAACAGACTTTAGAACAGCTGCTGCAACCTTCTACTGCTGTGAACCCAACAGCACTTGTCCGGATCAGCAGTGCTTGACTCAAGGCAGTAGATTGAATCAGCAGGACTTTAGTCTTCCATCAGATCTTTAGTTGAGCAGCAGTTATGAGTCAGCAGTTTGGTAAGATCAGCAGATAGGAGGTCATCAGTAGTTGTAATCACTTTCAAGGGGAGAGATTTGTATATCAGCATCTGCTTATTCAGAATCCACTGTTCTGATCCAGTTTTGGCTTTAATTATCTGTTCCTCTGATAGGGTTCAATCCCAACAATCTCCCCCTGGAACAGATAATGCCAAAACCCTTCATTATTTGTGGATATTTTATTGCCTCATTAACAGCTCCCTTATCTGACCTTTAAATTGTAATTCAAAGTCAAGGGCATCTGTATCTTCATCATCCCTGCTAAGTGGAAGATCAAGGAGATCCTGCAAATCTTCAAGACTCAGGCCAAGAGCTTGTTCCCTTGATATTTTCTCCACTTCTCCACCAGACCTGAGCAAAGTCAATACGCAGGTCTGTTTGTCAGTTGCCCACTTTTGTATTTTTGAGCCTGGTGGGTTTCTTGGGAGATGTTTATTTGCAGAAGTATTTGGTGAGGCTGGCCTGTTCATCACTGGCTGAGCAGTGGTAGCAGAGTTTTCCTGTTCAAGTTCTTCTTTTAACGTTCTTAACAAGCCTTCTTTTAAAACAGCATTTCCATCAAGAATTTCTTGAACAGTTTCAGCTCCTAACTGGCTTTGTGTCCTTCTTTTGTAGATGGCATTACCAGCTGGAGCAGTGGCTCTCCTGATTTGCAGCTTTGATGGTCCTTTTGAAACCGCTGCTTAAGGTAGTCAGGTTTTTGAGGAATTTTTGGATCTTTCTTTCTTAATTCCTCCAACCTTTTGTAGGTTGACCTGACCAAATCTTCTTTCCATCTAGCAACTTGTCTTTTAGTGCCAAATTCAGCAACAACCAGTTCTTCTTTCATTCTCTTTAGTTCCAACTGCTTTTCAGGTACATTCCTTTTGAACTTTACCCAATCAGGAGGAGTGTGAGTGACTTTCCTGTTTATCATATCTTGAATTCTGGCTGCTTCAGCTTCAAGCTCTGGAACAGTCCACTCTTTGTACATGTGTCTCTCTCCTTTGTATTTCTTGTAAAACATAATGCTTTCAATGTAGTCTTTCTTCAAAGTTTCAGCTGCTCTTTCTGAAATTTGTTGACTGACATTCTTTGCAAAACGTTCTAGGGAACTGACTTGTGTGAGCAGATATTGGTAGTATCTTGATACTTCTTTGTCAGATTTCCCTTGTGTGTTTCTTTTCGAGATATCCTCTGCTTGCTTGGCCTTTATCTTCAAATATTCTTCAATGTTTTTGGGCCAGGGATATCCTTTGATTGAAGGCAAACTCCTTTTGGCAGGGTCATCCTCAGTATAAAAGGATTTTATTTCTTCTCTAACTGCTTCCAGTTCAAGAGGAAATTGAACACCTGCAGGAGGTAAAAGCTTGTGCATTGGAATAGAAGAGAGTGGAACTGGTTTTGGTATATTGACAAGAGCTAAAGGTTTTGAAGATGTTGGGGATGGTGAAGTAACATCATCTTTAGGAATTAGCCTTCTCCTCTTTATTTTAGGAGGGACTGATGATGTTTTGGATGGAAAGGTGGTTGTAGTGGCAGTGGTTTGTGATAGACTAACAGTTGTTGAAACAACTGGTGTTCCAACTACTGTTGTCTTTACAGCAGAAGTTATAACAACTGCTGTCTTCTGCCTTTTGACAGGAGGTGATTGTGATTTTGGTGGTGATGGAGGTAAAGCATTGGATGTAGTGTGTGTTGAAGTGGTGTGTGTTGAAGTGGGAACAGATGTTGAAACTACTGAAGTACCAACAGCAGCTGATACACCAGGAGTTACAACAGTTGTTTTAGGTGGTGGTTTTTGAGCAGACTTTGAACGTCTGACCGGAATGGATTTGGGTAGCCTTACTTTTCTAGTAGGCTTCTTCTTTTCATCAATGAGATTTTCATCATCTCTTGACCCTGAAGTACCCTGATCCGGATAATCCACCCTGGCTTTCTTTTTGGCCTCTCTATCCCTTTTTACACATGCAAGTGCTTCTGCAAGTGCATTTGTGGTCACATCAATTTTCTTACTCCCATCTGGCGAAGGAATCTGTTTGGTCATATTGGAATTTTCTGGTGCGAGGTAGAGACCATCTATTATTCCTTTCCTTCTCCATTCCTGAATTTTCTCCCCCTTTTTGGCATTATCTTCGGGGAGTTAATCAATGAAGAACACTGGTGGAGGAGCAGTGCCAGTGGAGTGCAAGATCTGAGTTTTGAGAGCCTTTAGATCAGCCTGAGTGTCTTTGTACCTAGACTCCATAGCATTTCTCAATTGTTGAACATGTTTTTCATGTTGCTGATCTGCTATTTGTGCTTGATGATGGAGAAAAGGTTGAAATAGATTCCAGAGCTCATTTGTAGCAAGTGCCTGTTGGAGAGCAGGTGCTTGAGGTGGAACAGCAGTGGATTGTACCTTTTGTACTTGTAACAACTGTTGTAGCATATCTTTGAGTTCTGCAACAGAGTTATCAAGTTTTTCAACACGAGCCGTCAATTTCTGGTACTTTAAACCATCACCCAATTTAATGGGATCATCTGATTTCCCACTAACAGTGGTTTTATCAGTGGTAGATGTAGGGAGTTTACTCCAAACCTTAACCACTGATGCCCCTTTTTCTTGGTACTGGGGTCTTCTTCCTTCAACACTTGACAACCTTTTGATGTTGCCAGTAGGATAAATAAAGCCACTGGTGGTTGGCAAAGGTGCTATAAAAGGAATTGCCTCCAAGGAAGTCTTATTGATGTAACCACTGTCCAACTGTAAACCTGTAGGTTCAACAGTTGTAGTGGCTGCTTCACTTGGATTACACAAAGATTTACTTGTAACTCAATGGGTGTAACCTCCTCAGGTTGTGTTGGTGGGTTAGCAACGAATGATACAGCAGGCTCAGTCATTTGTTGAGGTATATTCTCATTGACAGGTGATTGAGAAGGACTGAGTAATGCCTGGTTCAAATCAATTGCATCCAACAGTAGTTGTGTTTTTGGTGGAATTGTGGATGTGATGGTGGGTTTAGAAAGCGGATTTGCTCCAGGCATTGAGTTGTGGATGATGGAGACGAATGTATCTAGAGCATCATGATGTGGTGGCCCTTTGTGTACAACCTGTTATTTTTGTGAAGAAGCAGGAGGAGTTATGGTTATGGGTTGAGATAGTTGTACCAACTGCTGTGAGGAAGAAGCAGCAGTGGTTTCTTGTGACATTTGTGTTGTCACAGGCATTAACTCTGGTATCTCATCCTCCAGAGTTGCCGTTTTGATTGGTTTGGGGGGTTTTTGATTTTTCTTTTTGTAAAGCTTTTTGGGTGTTGTCGGTGTGGGTTTCAAAACAGTTGGTCTGCTGCTTTGATCACCTAGAGCAGTAGGCTCAGCAGCAGATACCTGAGGAGCAGTGGTAACTGCTAAATTCTGCTCAGGTACCCCTGCTTGTGTTTTGCAAGGTGCTAACATTCGTGAAAAAGTTTCAGATGTTAGGCAGTTTATTGCAGTTATTTCACCTTGGTTTATTAATGCTAAATCATCCTTACTGAATTTCTTTTCAAAATAGTAGCTTAAAAACCTTGGGAATAGTAAGAATGATTTGCTTTCAACATTATTAACCAAATCTTTAAAGATTTCCCAAGAATAATTATAATTTTCTTCTTGAAGAATTGCATATCCTAGATTTTGAATCTTTATAGGCATCTCATTAAAAGAAGTGGTTTTGTTTGAAACACATAGGAGGAGGGTATGAAATAGAAATCTTGGTGCAGGAGGAAAATAACCTTTTTCTAAAGTTAGTTTCTTCATCATTGTGACTTCATACCCTCTTTCAATGAAGTCAATGTGCAACTCGTTTTTAGTGAAGGAAGTTTTACCTGCCTGGTCATCGAGTTGAAAGACTTCGGAGATGGATTGTGGTGTAATGTGGACAGCTTTACCTTTTATGGAAGATTGGATTGCAGTTGCAATGTCTCCTTGTTTTTCAAGGGTTGCATTCTTCCAAAATTCCCTTTGGGTCGCCAAGTAGATGGGTGCGTCGGCGGTGAGCAAAGTTTTGTACTTTGATTTTGCCATGATGGTGATAATGGAATCGAAAACATCTGTGGTTCCTGGTTTTGTGAGAAGACCCAGGAGATTGTGAGATTTTTTGAATGGAATTTCAGTGGTAGTTGCCTTTTGAGAGGCTGTTTTCGATGATTTTGATGAGGGTTTTGCAGAGAGCTTCGATTTTGTCATTTTTGAAACGAAACGATCGAAGAAATTTGTGAGAAATGAGAAGAAAAACTGCTTTGAGAAGAGAATTTTTAAGAATTCAATTCGACAGTAAAACCCTGTTTTGATGGTGAGTGGGAATGTTATAGGAAAGAGAATGAATGCTGACGTGGCAGCCGTTACAAAAGGTCTGACTACTATGTACTGCCCACGTGACAACCACTGGTGAAAATGAAGGACAGTACTTTTGGTGAAAGCAACTGATGAAAGCAGTGGAAAGGGGGCAGTGGATGATTTTCACTATCAGTGGATAGCATATCAATGGATAAGACACTGCTTTTGAATAACAGTGGTTATCAAGGAATGAGAGAACAGAGGTTGCCTTTCAGCAGTGGGCAGACTTTTTGAAGTAGAGCAGACTTTTGAACAATCAGTGGTTATGGAAGACTTTTAAGGATTTTAATGAAATTTTCATTTTTAAGCTATTTTTAAGGATGGATTTTTGATTTTCTGAAAACATTTTGTTGCTTTTATTCATAGAAAAACAAGATGTTGCTTGTTATTCCATGTTTAGCATCCTAATCCTAGAGACCAAGCTTTCAAAAGTGGCTGTATCAAGTACTTTTGTGAGCACATCTGCCAGCTGGTCTTTAGTTGGGACATGATGCAGAGAAATCAAACCTTTTTCATAGCAATCCCTCAGAAAGTGATGTCTGATGTCGATGTGCTTTGTGGTAGAATGGGAAACTGGATTTTTGATGATATTTTCTGCTGCCTGGTTGTCCAACATGAGTGGTGTCTTTAAGGCAGTGACACCAAAATCCAGTAACTGATTTTGAAGCCACAGGAGTTGGGCTGTACAGCTTGCAGCAGCAATGTATTCAGCCTCAGCAGTGGATGTTGAAACTGCTGCTTGCTTTTTGCTTTGCCAAGAGACTAGGCAATCACCTAGGAACTGGCACCCTCCTGAAGTGGACTTCCTTGTGGTGTGACATCCAGCAAAGTCACTGTCTGAAAAACCTGAAAGCTTGATATTCCCATTAGCTGGATACCAGATACCAAGTGTGGGAGCACCTTTTATGTATCTGAGAATCCTTTTTACAGCAATGAGATTTGATTTTCTGGGAGCTGATTGACTTCTTGCACAGACACATGTTGCAAACATGATGTCTGGTCTAGATGCAGTTAGGTACAATAAGGACCCAATCATGCTTCTATAGAGTGTTTGGTCAATCAGCTCATCCTTTTCATCAGACATGACCAGCTTATTTGTGGCCATGGGTGTGCTGCATGGTTTACAATCATTCATATCAAATTTGGTTAAAAGGTCTTTAGCATATTTGCTTTGATGAATGAAAGTTCCATTTTGCAATTGCTGTACTTGGAGACCAAGAAAACATTGCAACTTACCCATTGCACTCATTTCAAACTCAGCTGTCATGAGTTCTCTAAACTCTTCACACATTTTGGTACATGTGCTTCCAAAAATAATGTCATCCACTTAGATTTGGACAATCATTAAATCTTTCCCTCTCCATTTAAGAAATAGTGTTTTATCAATGGTACCTCTTTTGAAACCATTTGAGAGTAGAAAGTTGGAAAGAGTTTCATACCAGGCTCTAGGTGCTTGTTTCAGGCCATACAAGGCTTTGTTTAGCCTGTAGACATGATCAGGATAAAATGGATCCTCAAAGCCTGGAGGTTGACATACATATACTTCTTCTTGCAATGTACCATAGAGGAAAGCACTTTTGATATCCATCTGAAACACCTTCATGTTGTGGTTGACAGCAAAGGCTAGGAACAGTCTGATAGCTTCCAATCTTGCAACAGGGGCGAATGTTTCATCATAATCAATCCCCTCTTCCTGTCTGTAACCTTGAACCACAAGCCTGGCTTTGTTCTTGACAACAATGCCCCTTTCATCTGTTTTGTTCTTGAAGACCCACTTTGTGCCAATGGGACTAACCTCTTTTGGCAGTGGTACAAGCTCCCATACTTGTTGTCTCTTAAACTGTTGGAGCTCCTCTTGCATGGCTTCTACCCAGCTGTTGTCTTTTAGTGCCTCTTGGTACTTGACTGGCTGATGAAGTGATAGAAAACCACCAAAAAGACAAATGTTTTGGGTTTGGCTTCTTGTGAGCACCCCTTCATTGATGTTGCCAATGATTTGATCAGGTGGATGAGATCTCAAGAAGATTAAATCTCCTTGGTATGGTATGATGGCATTTGTTGGTGAAGGCTGCAAATGTGTATCATCTGAGCTAACCACTGCTGATGACTTTGATGACCCAGCAGTGGCTTCAAAAGGTGGTGGAATGGGTGGTAATGGAGTAGACCACTGCTGACTTTTATCCACTGTTTGAGGACTTTTGTCAGCAGTGTTTGAGGATGTGGAAGCAGTGGTGAATGGGCTACTTTGGTCAACAACTGTTGATATAGCAGTGGTTGAGCTTTGACAGATGTTTTGAACAACTGATGCTTTTCCCTTTGTGGCAGACCTTTGAGGGATGATGACTTCATACCCATAGTCTGGTGTTGTATCCTCTGATGGACCTACACTGTTAGTCTTAACAGCAGTATTTTCAAAAGTGAATTTTTCAAGATCAAACAGTTCAGCAGGATTTGCTGGGATTTTCATTGATGAAAGTTCATTGAACTTTACATCCAAAGTCTCCTCCACTACCTTGGTCCGTGCATTGAACACTTTGTAGGCCTTGGCAGTGGTTGAGTATCCCAGAAAATAACCACAATCAATTTTGGCTGCAAATTTTGAAATGGAATCTTTTAAATTCAAAATAAAGCATGGGCAGCCAAATACCTTAAAGTATGAGATTAGTGGTTTGATTTTATACAGAATTTCATAGGCAGTCTTTTTGTGCCTGGGGTTTATTAAAACTCTGTTCTGGACATAGCAAGGAGTGTTTACTGCCTCTGCCCAGAAAGTTAATGGCAAACCTGAATCTGCAAGCGTGGTTCTGGCAGCCTCAATCAAAGTTCTGTTCTTTCTTTCAACAACCCCGTTTTGCTCTGGTGTTCTAGGGATGTTATACTGCCTTACAATCCCTTTCTTCACACAGAAGGCATCCAACTCCCTATTTTTAAATTCTGTGCCATTGTCACTCCTAAAGCTTTTCACTGGAAGGTCAAATTGCTTTTCAACCTGTGTCACAAAGTCTTGCAAAATGCATGCAGTTTCATCTTTAGAGTGCAAAAAGAAAGTCCATGTAAACCTAGAAAAGTCATCAACTATAACCAAACACTATCTTTTCTTTTTAAGGCTCATGACTTGAACTGGGCCAAACAAATCCATGTGTAGCATTTGCAAACACTGGGTTGTTTTGGACTCTTCAATGGACTTGTAGGAACTTTTATGCTATTTTCCTTTTAAACAGGAAATGCAATGTTCAGGACATGAAAACAATTTTTGTGGTAGGCCTCTCACCAAACCATTTTTTGAAATTTCTGTTATTGTTTTAAGATTTGTGTGCCCCAGTCTTTTGTGCCAAAGTTTTGTCTCTTTGTTAGAGGCAGCTGAGAACAGACAGGCATCAGCTCTGGGACACTCTTTTGACATGTCAACAACATAAACATTGCCACTTCTTTGAGCAACAAGTTTAGTTTGACCATTTTTGATTATTGCTTCAATCTTTTTGACCATTTCTGGTCCAACAATCCTACAACAATCTTTTGTGAAGAATGACCCAAACCCTTTGTCACTCATTTGAGATACACTCAGAAGGTTGAATTTTAGATTGTCTATTAGATTGACATTTTCAAATTTTACATTGCCAGATTGCACTGCTCCAGACCCCAAAACCTTCCCTTTACTATTATTTCCAAAGGATATATCACCCCCACCATGGATTTTAAAGTCTTTGAGGAGGGCTTTACATCCTGTCATGTGCCTGGAGCCTCCACTATCTACATACCAAAGACTATCAAAGCATGCAGAAGCTCCCTGCACATGAAGTAAAAGGATTAGTTCATTAAGGACTCCAAAGCCAACAGGGCTTTGGATGGAGTCTCAACAGTGTCTGGTATGGATGCAGTGTGATGGACAGTGGTTAAGTCAGGGGTTTGGACAGTTTTAGTAATGTTCCTTGCTAACCACTGTTGAGGGTCTTGCCCAATCACCTGCTGGTAACCGAAAGGATGCCTATTCACTCTGGGTTTAGAGGGCTTTTTGTAGACCTCATAAACGTGTGGAATCCTTTGGTAGGACTGTTTTTCCTTGCCTTTTCTGAACTGATTGGCAGGAGGTGCATCAGTAACCTGAACATCTCTTTTAACAGATGTTTGGTTCAGCTGTTTTGTGACAGCTGTTTGAACTGGCACAAACAGTGGTTTTTCTTTGTGAATTTGACAGATGGTGATGCTGAAGGACTCAAGGATGTTTTAGCAAGGTACTCATTCTTTTTGATGTCAAAGTTTTTGAGATACACACATGCTTGAGTTTTGTGGTTTGTTTTACCACAAACAATGCAACTTTCAACTGAAACTATGACACTTGTTTTGTTTATATCATAAGCTTTTAAGTGGAAACAATCTTTTGTTAGATGGTTCCTTTTCTCACAAAATTCACAAAACAAGTTATCAATTTTTTCTTTCTTCTTCCTTTTTTCAGACTCCTTTGCAGCAGAGGTTTTAACCACTGCTGGGATGTCCTTAAGAGGAATGACTTTAGCTTTTGGAGCTTTAACACCATCAGTTGATGTAAAGTCCATTGGCTTGAAATTTTCAAGAATATCACACTCATCAGACCATTTTGGTTTAAATTGATGATTTTCAATCTCCTCAAAAGCAGAGGGGCCCATTGGTCTGTCAAGTGTGATTTTGTTACCAAGTTTGTCAGTGATTTTCACTTCTTGGCCATTCTTGTTTGTGGGGATGTACTCAGCAGTTACATCAGTGGTTGAAACAGATTTTTCAAAAGCAGTGTTTTCATCATTTTTTTATAACCAACCCCAAATTTCACATTGCTTTTTATCTGTTTCTCAAGCATAACCTCATACCCTTTGCATGATTCCACCCATTTCTCACATGTGATCTGGGTGCATTCTAACTCCTTTTTACAAACTTGGTATTTTTCTACCATAGTTCGGAGTTGGGTTTTGGTTATGCTTTGCTCTTCTTTCATGCTGCTAATCTCTTTCTCTTTTTCAGCCAATTTGTTTTTAAGTTCTTTTAAAGATCTTTCAAATTTGACTTCATCAGTTAAGATTTTGTTCCTAAGGTTTTCATTCACCTCTTTGATGTTAGCAAAAGCAATAATGCAATTGTCAGAATACAGTTTTTCTAGAACTTGAGGTGATACCTTGGCAGCAGCCATCATTGCACAATCACACAGAGTATTCTCTTCATCACCAGCTCTCTCTTCTTTTTCACCTGCCTTTTCTTCTTTCTTATCTTCTTCAGACCATAGATCTGTCAGTGGTTCAATCAGGGTACCTGAACTTTCTTCCAACAGTACTTCATTAGCCATAGCAGTAACCACTGCTTCAATCACCTCATCCACTGTTTCAGAGACCAGCTGTTTCTCTTCAGATTCAACACCCTCCTGTATTGACTCTAATGCCATCAAACAAAATTCATCATGAGAAGAAACATTAGAAGCATAGAGTGCAAAGTTTTCATCACTAAGGTCTTCAGGCATACTGCTCCAGTCAACAAACTCTTGAGTAAAGAAACTTTGTTGATCTGGTTGTGTTGCTACTGGAGCAGTGGTTTGTGGTGCAGGTTGCACTTGTGCCTGGGGAGCAGGGGTTTGAACATATTGAATCTGTGGAGTAGCTGTTTGGACATAATGCACTGGCACAGGAGCAACAACATAGTGAGCAGTGTTCACGTGTGCTGCTGGGGCATATTGGGCATAGTGCACAGTGTTTTGATTTTGAGGTCTAGGATTTGAACTAGGGTGAGTGATTATGGGACCAGTTGTTTGACTCCTACACTCTCTAGCAAAATGTCCTAACCTGTTACACTTATAGCACTTGATTTTCGATTTATCCAACCCAACCCTTAGATTCCCATGCAACCCTGGGAATTTTCGCCCTGTTCTTTTATAAAACTTGCTAGTTCTAACACTTAGCAAGGCCAGTTGATGCAAGATGTCCATTTCCTCTAGATCAGTGGGGTCAAAATGCTGTAAATCATTTGGTTCAAAGCTTAAATTGTCTGACATCTGGTTTTCATTTGCAGTGAATGCATAACCTGTAGAGTGAGGATCAGGGTTGTTAAAATTTGCACCAGCAGTTATGTCAATGAAGTGATCATAACCCTGATCCTTACCACTACCACCAGATTCTTCTTGACCCAAAAGAGCAGTGTTACCGAATGAATAATCATCAACGGTTTTCCCTGATTCTTGTAACTTTCTTTTCTGGTTCAACTCCCTTTCGTAGCTCAGGAGTCGACCATGGAGTTGGGTCAAGGTCAGATCCTTGAACTCAGGTGAATTTCAGGTGACAAACGCTATTGTGTCCCATTTATCTGGCAGTGACCTGAGGAACCTGCTGTTTTGAGTTGAGTTTGTAAAAGTGGTTTTAACAAGCCTCAGTTCACTGATGAGACAACTGAACCGCTCAAATTGTTGCGTCAGTGATTCACCTTTAACATGACAAAATGTTTCATACTGTTGGTTCAGGATTTCCCTATTGTTTTCTATGACCTCTTCGGTACCTCCAAACTGTTCCTTAAGCGCGTCCCACAACTCTTTGGCATTGTCACAATGTAACAATCCAGCATATATTTCGTTGGGCAGCGCTGATGCTATGATACTAAATGCTTTAGCATCTAGTTCAAACGTTTGATAATCCGTTTCAGTATAATTTTCAACAGGTTTTGGAACTTGTTTTTTAGCATCTTCAGCCCTTGGCACTGTAGGAACATGAGGACCAAAGATGACAGACTTCCAACAACCTGTGCTTTGTTGAGCGAGGATGTGACCCATCCTCCTCTGCCAGATGTTGTACTCATTTCTTTTTAGCATAGGTGGTTTAAAGAGAGAACCAATGTTGTTTTTATCGTCCTGAGATTGTGACGTCATTCTTGTTGTTTTACAGATACTGAGAAATCAACTTTAGTGGTGATTAATCCCTACTCTGTTTTTCAACGACTAACAAACGACCAGTATCAACTGTTTTGAGCTGAACTATTGACGTCAAAATGATTGTTAAATCAAATTTGACTGTCCCAGCTCTGATACCAATTGTTAAAGGTATAGAAATCTTGGTGCAGGAGGAAAATAACCTTTTTCTAAAGTTAGTTTCTTCATCATTGTGGCTTCATACCCTCTTTCAATGAAGTCAATGTGCAACTCGTTTTTAGTGAAGGAAGTTTTACCTGCCTGGTCATCGAGTTGAAAGACTTCGGAGATGGATTGTGGTGTAGTGTGGACAGCTTTACCTTTTATGGAAGATTGGATTGCAGTTGCAATGTCTCCTTGTTTTTCAAGGGTTGCATTCTTCCAAAATTCCCTTTGGGTCGCCAAGTAGATGGGTGCGTCGGCGGTGAGCAAAGTTTTGTACTTTGATTTTGACATGATGGTGATAATGGAATCGAAAACATCTGTCGTTCCTGGTTTTGTGAGAAGACCCAGGAGATTGTGAGATTTTTTTAATGGAATTTCAGTGGTAGTTGCCTTTTGAGAGGCTGTTTTCGATGATTTTTATGAGGGTTTTGCAAAGAGCTTCGATTTTGTCATTTTTGAAACAAAACGATCGAAGAAATTTGTGAGAAATGAGAAGAAAAACTGCTTTGAGAAGAGAATTTTTAAGAATTCAATTCGACAGTAAAACCCTGTTTTGATGGTGAGTGGGGATGTTATAGGAAAGAGAATGAATGCTGACGTGGCAGCCGTTACAAAAGGTCTGACTGCTATGTACTGCCCACGTGACAACCACTGGTGAAAATGAAGGACAGTACTTTTGGTGAAAGCAACTGATGAAAGCAGTGGAAAGGGGGCAGTGGATGATTTTCACTATCAGTGGATAGCATATCAGTGGATAAGACACTGCTTTTGAACAACAGTGGTTATCAAGGAATGAGAGAACAGAGGTTGCCTTTCAGCAGTGGGCAAACTTTTTGAAGTAGAGCAGACTTTTGAACAATCAGTGGTTATGGCAGACTTTTAAGGATTTTAATGAAATTTTAATTTTTAAGCTATTTTTAAGGATGGATTTTTGATTTTCTAAAAACATTTTGTTGCTTTTATTCATAGAAAAACAAGATGTTGCTTGTTATTCCATGTTTAGCATCCCAATCCTAGAGACCAAGCTTTCAAAAGTGGCTGTATCAAGTGCTTTTGTGAGCACATCTGCCAGTTGGTCTTTAGTTGGGACATGATGCAGATAAATCAAACCTTTTTCATAGCAATCCCTCACAAAGTGATGTCTGATGTCGATGTGCTTTGTGGTAGAATGGGAAACTGGATTTTTGATGATATTTTCTGCTGCCTGGCTGTCCAACATGAGTGGTGTCTTTAAGGCAGTGATACCAAAATCCAGTAACTGATTTTGAAGCCACAGGAGTTGGGCTGTACAGCTTGCAGCAGCAATGTATTCAGCCTCAGCAGTTGATGTTGAAACTGCTGCTTGCTTTTTGCTTGGCCAAGAGACTAGGCAATCACCTAGAAACTGGCACCCTCCTGAAGTGGACTTCCTTGTGGTGTGACATCCAGCAAAGTCACTGTCTGAAAAACCTGAAAGCTTGATATTCCCATTAGCTGGATACCAGATACCAAGTGTGGGAGCACCTTTTATGTATCTGAGAATCCTTTTTACAGCAATGAGATTTGATTTTCTGGGAGCTGATTGACTTCTTGCACAGACACATGTTGCAAACATGATGTCTGGTCTAGATGCAGTTAGGTACAATAAGGACCCAATCATGCTTCTATAGAGTGTTTGGTCAATCAGCTCATCCTTTTCATCAGACATGACCAGCTTATTTGTGGCCATGGGTGTGCTGCATGGTTTACAATCATTCATATCAAATTTGGTTAAAAGTTCTTTAGCATATTTGCTTTGATGAATGAAAGTTCCATTTTGCAATTGTTGTACTTGGAGACCAAGAAAGCATTGCAGCTCACCCATTGCACTCATTTCAAACTCAGCTGTCATGAGTTCTCTAAACTCTTCACACATTTTGGTACATGTGCTTCCAAAAATAATGTCATCCACATAAATTTGGACAATCATTAAATCTTTCCCTCTCCATTTAAGAAACAGTGTTTTATTAATGGTACCTCTTTTGAAACCATTTGAGAGTAGAAAGTTGGAAAGAGTTTCATACCAGGCTCTAGGTGCTTGTTTCAGGCCATACATGGCTTTATTTAGCCTGTAGACATGATCAGGATAAAATGGATCCTCAAGGCCTGCAGCTTGACATACATATACCTCTTCTTGCAATGTACCATATAGGAAAGCACTTTTGATATCCATCTGAAACACCTTCATGTTGTGGTTGACAGCAAAGGCCAGGAACAGTCTGATAGCTTCCAATCTTGCAACAGGGGCGAATGTTTCATCATAATCAATCCCCTCTTCCTGTCTGTAACCTTGAACCACAAGCCTGGCTTTGTTCTTGACAACAATGCCCCTTTCATCTGTTTTGTTCTTGAAGACCCACTTTGTGCCAATGGGACTAACCTCTTTTGGCAGTGGTACAAGCTCCCATACTTGTTGTCTCTTAAACTGTTGGAGCTCCTCTTGCATGGCTTCTACCCAGCTGTTGTCTTTTAGTGCCTCTTGGTACTTGACTGGCTGATGAAGTGATAGAAAACCACCAAAAAGACAAATGTTTTGGGTTTGGCTTCTTGTGAGCACCCCTTCATTGATGTTGCCAATGATTTGATCAGGTGGATGAGATCTCAAGAAGATTAAATCTCCTTGGTATGGTATGATGGCATTTGTTGGTGAAGGCTGCAAATGTGTATCATCTGAGCTAACCACTGCTGATGACTTTGATGACCCAGCAGTGGCTTCAAAAGGTGGTGGAATGGATGGTAATGGAGTGGACCACTGCTGACTTTTATCCACTGTTTGAGGACTTTTGTCAGCAGTGTTTGAGGATGTGGAAGCAGTGGTGAATGGGCTACTTTGGTCAACAACTGTTGATATAGCAGTGGTTGAGCTTTGACAGATGTTTTGAACAACTGATGCTTTTCCCTTTGTGGCAGACCTTTGAGGGATGATGACTTCATACCCATAGTCTGGTGTTGTATCCTCTGATGGACCTACACTGTTAGTCTTAACAGCAGTATTTTCAAAAGTGAATTTTTCAAGATCAAACAGTTCAGCAGGATTTGCTGGGATTTTCATTGATGAAAGTTCATTGAACTTTACATCCAAAGTTTCCCCCACTACCTTGGTCCATGCATTGAACACTTTGTAGGCCTTGGCAGTGGTTGAGTATCCCAGAAAATAACCACAATCAATTTTGGCTGCAAATTTTGAAATGGAATCTTTTAAATTCAAAATAAAGCATGGGCAGCCAAATACCTTAAAGTATGAGATTAGTGGTTTGATTTTATACAGAATTTCATAGGCAGTCTTTTTGTGCCTGGGGTTTATTAAAACTCTGTTTTGGACATAGCAAGCAGTGTTTACTGCCTCTGCCCAGAAAGTTAATGGCAAACCTGAATCTGCAAGCATGGTTCTGGCAGCCTCAATCAAAGTTCTGTTCTTTCTTTCAACAACCCCATTTTGCTCTGGTGTTCTAGGGATGTTGTACTGCCTTACAATCCCTTTCTTCACACAGAAGGCATCCAACTCCCTATTTTTAAATTCTGTGCCATTGTCACTCCTAAAGATTTTCACTGGAAGGTCAAATTGCTTTTCAACCTGTGTCACAAAGTCTTGCAAAATGCATGCAGTTTCATCTTTAGAGTGCAAAAAGAAAGTCCATGTAAACCTAGAAAAGTCATCAACTATAACCAAACAATATCTTTTCTTTTTAAGGCTCATGACTTGAACTAGGCCAAACAAATCCATGTGTAGCATTTGCAAACACTGGGTTGTTTTGGACTCTTCAATGGACTTGTAAGAACTTTTATGCTGTTTTCCTTTTAAACAGGAAATGCAATGTTCAGGACATGAAAACAATTTTTGTGGTAGGCCTCTCACCAAACCATTTTTTGAAATTTCTGTTATTGTCTTAAGATTTGTGTGCCCCAGTCTTTTGTGCCAAAGTTCTGTCTCTTTGTTAGAGGCAGCTGAGAACAGACAGGCATCAGCTCTGGGACACTCTTTTGACATGTCAACAACATAAACATTGCCACTTCTTTGAGCAACAAGTTTAGTTTGACCATTTTTGATTATTGCTTCAATCTTTTTGACCATTTCTGGTCCAACAATCCTACAACAATCTTTTGTGAAGAATGACCCAAACCCTTTGTCACTCATTTGAGATACACTCAGAAGGTTGAATTTTAGATTGTCTATTAGATTGACATTTTCAAATTTTACATTGCCAGATTGCACTGTTCCAGACCCCAAAATCTTCCCTTTACTATTATTTCCAAAGGATATATCATCCCCACCATGGATTTTAAAGTCTTTGAGGAGGGCTTTACATCCTGTCATGTGCCTGGAGCCTCCACTATCTACATACCAAATACTATCAAAGCATGCAGAAGCTCCCTGCACATGAAGTAAAAGGATTAGTTCATTAAGGACTCCAAAGCTAGCAGGGCTTTGGATGGAGTCTCAACAGTGTCTGGCATGGATGCAGTGTGATGGACAGTGGTTAAGTCAGGGGTTTGGACAGTTTTAGTACTAACCACTGTTGAGGGTCTTGCCCAATCACCTGCTGGTAACCGAAAGGATGCCTATTCGCTCTGGGTTTAGAGGGCCTTTTGTAGACCTCATAAACGTGTGGAATCCTTTCGTAGGACTGTTTTTCCTTGCCTTTTCTGAACTGATTGGCAGGAGGTGCATCAGTAACCTGAACATCTCTTTTAACAGATGTTTGGTTCAGCTGTTTTGTGACAGCTGTTTGAACTGGCACAAACAGTGGTTGTTTCTTTGTGAATTTGACAGATGGTGATGCTGATGGACTCAAGGATGTTTTAGCAAGGTACTCATTCTTTTTGATGTCAAAGTTTTTGAGATACACACATGCTTGAGTTTTGTGGTTTGTTTTACCACAAACAATGCAGCTTTCAGCCGAAACTATGACACTTGTTTTGTTTATATCATAAGCTTTTAAGTGGAAACAATCTTTTGTTAGATGGTTCCTTTTCTCACAAAATTCACAAAACAAGTTATCAATTTTTTCTTTCTTCTTCCTTTTTTCAGACTCCTTTGCAGCAGAGGTTTTAACCACTGCCGGGATGTCCTTAAGAGGAATGACTTTAGCTTTTGGAGCTTTAACACCATCAGTTGATGTAAAGTCCATTGGCTTGAAATTTTCAAGAATATCACACTCATCAGACCATTTTGGTTTAAATTGATGATTTTCAATCTCCTCAAAAGCAGAGGGGCACATTGGTCTGTCAAGTGTGATTTTGTTACCAAGTTTGTCAGTGATTTTCACTTCTTGGCCATTCTTGTTTGTGGGGATGTACTCAGCAGTTACATCAGTGGTTGAAACAGATTTTTCAAAAGCAGTGTTTTCATCATCATGTTTTCTATAACCAACTCCAAATTTCACATTGCTTTTTATCTGTTTCTCAAGCATAACCTCATACCCTTTGCATGATTCCACCCATTTCTCACATGTGATCTGGGTGGATTCTAACTCCTTTTTGCAAACTTGGTATTTTTCTACCATAGTTTGGAGTTGGGTTTTGGTTATGCTTTGCTCTTCTTTCATGCTGCTAATCTCTTTCTCTTTTTCAGCCAATTTGTTTTTAAGTTCTTTTAAAGATCTTTCAAATTTGACTTCATCAGTTAAGATTTTGTTCCTAAGGTTTTCATTCACCTCTTTGATGTTAGCAAAAGCAATAATGCAATTGTCAGAACATAGTTTTTCTAGAACTTGAGATGATACCTTGGCAGCAACCATCATTGCAGAATCACACAGAGTATTCTCTTCATCACCAGCTCTCTCTTCTTTTTCACCTGCCTTTTCTTCTTTCTTATCTTCTTCAGACCATAGATCTGTCAGTGGTTCAATCAGGGTACCTGAACTTTCTTCCAATAGTACTTCATTAGCCACAGCAGTAACCACTGCTTCAATCACCTCATCCACTGTTTCAGAGACCAGCTGTTTCTCTTCAGATTCAACACCCTCCTGTATTGACTCTAATGCCATCAAACAAAATTCATCATGAGAAGAAACATTAGAAGCATAGAGTGCAAAGTTTTCATCACTGAGGTCTTCAGGCATACTGCTCCAGTCAACAAACTCTTGAGTAAAGAAACTTTGTTGATCTGGTTGTGTTGCTACTGGAGCAGTGGTTTGTGGTGCAGGTTGCACTTGTGCCTGGGGAGCAGGGGTTTGAACATATTGTATCTGTGGAGCAGCTGTTTGGACATAATGCACTGGCACAGGAGCAACAACATAGTGAGCAGTGTTCACATGTGCTGCTGGGGCATATTGGGCATAGTGCACAGTGTTTTGATTTTGAGGTCTAGGATTTGAACTAGGGTGAGTGATTATGGGACCAGTTGTTTGACTCCTACACTCTCTAGCAAAATGTCCTAACCTGTTACACTTATAGCACTTGATTTTCGATTTATCCAACCCAACCCTTAGATTCCCATGCAACCCTGGGAATTTTCGCCCTGTTCTTTTATAAAACTTGCTAGTTCTAACACTTAGCAAGGCCAGTTGATGCAAGATGTCCATTTCCTCTAGATCAGTGGGGTCAAAATACTGTAAATCATTTAGTTCAAAGCTTAAATTGTCTGACATCTGGTTTTCATTTGCGGTGAATGCATAACCTGTAGAGTGAGGATCAGGGTTGTTAAAATTTGCACCAGCAGTTATGTCAATGAAGTGATCATAACCCTGATCCTTACCACTACCACCAGATTCTTCTTGACCCAGAAGAGCAGTGTTACCGAATGAATAATCATCAATGGTTTTCCCTGACTCTTGTAACTTCCTTTTCTGGTTCAACTCCCTTTCGTAGGTCAGGAGTCGACCATGGAGTTGGGTCAAGGTCAGATCCTTGAACTCAGGTGAATTTCGGGTGACAAACGCTATTGTGTCCCATTTATCTGGCAGTGACCTGAGGAACCTGCTGTTTTGAGTTGAGTTTGTAAAAGTGGTTTTAACAAGCCTCAGTTCACTGATGAGACAACTGAACCGCTCAAATTGTTGCGCCAGTGATTCACCTTTAACATGACAAAATGTTTCATACTGTTGGTTCAGGATTTCCCTATTGTTTTCTATGACCTCTTTGGTACCTCCAAACTGTTCCTTAAGCGCGTCCCACAACTCTTTGGCATTGTCACAATGTAACAATCTAGCATATATTTCGTTGGGCAGCGCTGATGCTATGATACTAAATGCTTTAGCATCTAGTTCAAACTTTTGATAATCCGTTTCAGTATAATTTTCAACAGGTTTTGGAACTTGTTTTTTAGCATTTTCAGCGCTTGGCACTGTAGGAACATGAGGACCAAAGATGACAGACTTCCAACAACCTGTGCTTTGTTGAGCGAGGATGTGACCCATCCTCCTCTGCCAGATGTTGTACTCATTTCTTTTTAGCATAGGTGGTTTAAAGAGAGAACCAATGTTGTTTTTGTGACAACCCGCAAATTCGGGCCAACATCCTTGCGCGCCCAAATCTCGCACACATCGTGATCTTATCTTTTAGACTTAATTTTTTTATTGGTTCGTCATATGCATAGCGATGTCTATTGGTGACACATTTTGCATTTGGTAATTTTTAGAAATTACCGGGTCACACACGAGTTAACCCGACACGCATGAGCATTGGTGATACTTGTCCAAATACTTGGGAAATCAGTCTAAAGTATTACTATGTGTGTAATACTACAAATATATATTTAGATATATATATATATATATATATATATATATATATATATATTTGTTGTTGTTTGAATTTTTTTTACGCATAAGTTGTAAATTATAATTGCGATATACGGTTAGTGCGACACGAATATAATCATATAAAATATATTTTTATACACCTGGCACATGCATATACATTTTTACGGTTCATCCTATATTTATTTGAAACCGAGTAACTAGCATGTATATTAACCGGGTATTTATAAAACCCGTTATAACCAACTTAACAGTTAACAAACCAACTACCAAAACTTCCAATGCTTTCTCTTTTGATTTCCCTAGATTTGATTTAGATATTTTATATGGCAACACCATGCTTTAACATGAAGCTTAAATCAAACACGTCAGAGATCACTTCACTTCTTTTGCTTCTTGTTGTAGTCGATGGAACGAGAAAAGAAATCACAATGCTTGTAAATCATGGAAACCCAAAAGAACACTCAACGTTACATGCTTTGACTTTTAATAATATAAGAACCATACCCTTCCATTATTTCATGTATAAATTTACAGAAGGCACATGACAAAAATCATTAGAAGCTATCCCTCATTTCCCATTCCTATTAATTGGGTCCCCCAACCCAACCGAATGCCCACCCAACTAAACCCAAGCCTCCACAATTGTTAGTTCTGTTTGCAAGTTGCTAGTTAATCTTTGGACCCCACAACATTTCTCTTGTAAATACACATACAAACCAACCATTCTAGACTCTCACATTTGCAAGACAAACCAATATATCTCTCATGTTGCTTTCTTTTCTGTTTGATGGAGTCGAGAGCGTCAATAAGCACCTCAAAACTTTAATTTCCAAGAGTTCAGGTTCATGAGTTGCTTTTTATTGTGCACCCTCTCCTTGTTTTTTTAGGTGAGTATTATTATCGTTTTTTTTTATCTATACTTTTTATTAAGTTGCAAGTTTGTTTTGTATAAGACATTCACCCATGTAGATATGTTCTCTAAAACTTGAGAAAACTATGAAAACTAACACTATAAACAACTTGGTTTCTTGAACTTGGCGATATTCTAAGATTCGAGGCTGTACAATAAACATGTGTTAGTGTTTTGTATATATTTTACCTGGAAGTTTTGTTAAGGTGGACAAGATTATTTTGTTAATCTTTAAATCCAAGTGACGTGTGTATTTATATTTAGACCCAAGTATACATATATGTTTTAGTTATGAACCTTATATATGTATTCTTAGTTGACGTGTTCTTAAATAATAGAAGTGTTTATGGGTTAGCACTTGGATTTGTATTGTAAGATAATTATTATTTTACAAAGACATATAGGTAATATTGAACTTACCAAGTTTACATTTGGTTTTGCAATAACTGTACATGAAGTTTCTAAGTAATTATAAAAGAACAAAAGAGGTTTATAAGAAAAACATGACGATAATAATACATGTAACATGGGATTTTACAAAACATACATTACATGTTACAAGAACATATTTATATATCTTTTACGAGACATGTACATGTTTTACTAAAAATTTGTAGTAAATATTAAAGGTGTAAAGATACAAGACTTTATTAATTAAGTGATTCTATATATGTATTTTACAAATATATATGATTTTCATAAAGCTAGAAAACCTTAAACTATATGGCTATAATTCTATGGGTATTTTTTATATGTACGTATACCATAGATATATAGTTTGAAAATCAAAATTTCAGTTTTTTTATACAAATAGAGTATTATTATGGGAATAAATATGGAGAAGTATAACATATATCATTTAAACGAGCGTTATTTCAAAGTATATTTCTCTAGAATAAGTATATATTTCTTTAATATATTATTTACCAAACCAGACGAGTTACGACTAGGGTTAAAATTAATTATTTAGAGCTCGAACATGATTTTTAGACAATGACACAAGGTCGAGTTATGATATCATCTATATTTATGTGTTTTATATAAATATATACTTCAAGAAATCAAAAACCAACCACCTACAAGTCATCGAGTCAAAGAATTTCAAAACGACGAGTATTACAAACGAGTCTAGCTATTTGGGTGAACATTATACATAATTAACTTGCATGCTAGAGATATTCCATAGACCTTAAGGTGTCTATACTTGTTTTAGGGCACGGTTAGGTCGGGATTATTTCACGTACACGGCTTTGGGTATTTGCTAGCACATCATTCAAGGTGAGTTCATAACCCCCACTTTTTACTGTTTTACATTTTTATAAATGTTTTCGGGGGTGGAAAGACATGCAAGTTTTGCAAAAGTGAACAACTTTTCGTTGAACGAAAACTCATATTTCTAAACCATGTTACGAATGGATTTCAAGGAACTCAAATGGTTCACGAACGATTTATACTAAACATACCGGTTTTACAAAACAAACGCGTATTTTCACAAACGTGCATGATTTTCATGACTAGTGACAGGAATGTCCTAGTTACTACAACGGGACTGGGTTGTTCTGCGTACGAACAACGAGACAACCCAATGGGTTTATGTCCCCTTTTTTCTTTTTAAATACATATTAACTATGGTATGATTAAGCTATGGAATGAACTCTTGGATCACGTGCGAATAGGCGCTAACTTAGGCACCATTAATCCTTTTAAGGACCACGGAACAGGGGGTAGATCTATCGGGTACGGGCGAGCCCCACTCACGGTCCTTGTGCGGCCACTTAGAGTGCTTTTGTGTCCCTGTCGAAGTGAATCGACACTTAAATCGTCTACCGGGTTGAGTGCTTCCTATGTCGGCACACATATTAATGTCTTAGCTACACATTAATGATCAACATGTTCATAGACGCATTACATACCTACTTATAAACTGAACTTTCAAATGTTTTTAAGATTCATTTGATGTAAACTCCCAAATACATGGATTTACAAACTTTGGTAACGTTTTTCAAATTATACCTAAGTAAGAGGGCGCGCTGATCCTGCTTACAAAGGTTCGTTTGGGCTCGGCCCATTCTCTCTCGTGCAATGCACAAAGACTATTGTGGGCTAGACTCACAGTTTTTCATATATCATGCCAAGAAAATAGTTTTACTATATTTTCTCAACAACTTTAAAACCGGTTATCAAAAAGATTTATTTTAAATCTTTTCAAAACAAGCTATGAACTCGCTCAACTTTATGTTGACTTTTCGCATGTTCTTTCTCAGGTTGCATTTTCAAAATTATGGAACGGTTGGAATAGGAGAACCCATGGGAATTCGAGTACTTAGCGGCGTTCACTTTCTAGAAGTCTTAGCTTATTTGCTTCCGCTGTGCAATGAAGATACCGGTCCAGTCACGCCAAGCTCTGATATTTCGGGGTGTGACAGATTGGTATCAGAGCTATAGGTTTCAGCGAATTAGGTTTCTGTAGAGATACCTGGGCTCTAACCTCACTATCCTCTGGGGACTTAGATATTAAGATTTTGAATACATACAGAACGCCTAAGACTCGAATATGAGTTCCAACCATTGCCGAAATAGTGAGTCAACGTTTCGGTTTTAAACATACGCTAGTGTTGTGTTTGATACACGGTACACGACAGTTACATACGGTAAGCAAAACTTTGAGAGTTTTGGTAACATGCATTTAGAACCTTTGGAAAACTTATTACGAAATCCATTAAAGGTCATCACATAGGAACCACGACTATTAACATGGGCAAGCGCCATTATTATATCGATCGTGTTATTTTATTTACCCGAGCAGGTAACCTACGCAAAACGAAGTATTGATGTGCAAATATACATGAGACTTAATCTATACATCAATAGATGTTGAAGTACATCACATACGACTTTCGAGGCAAGGCCTTTGGAAAATACGATTGGGCACGACAACAACATGTGGCGTACTTGGGAAACATTTTACATAAAATAAATATATAATATATATATATATATATATATATATATATATATATATTTGGGACGAAACACGACTCGAATTAAGTAGCACGACTATTGTATGAAATCGAACACGAGTCATATGAATACGCGGAGATGAGTACATGTTACGACGTGAAACATTATTTATATTTATATATAACTACTCCCGGAGTCCGAATATATCGACATAGGTCGTCCGTTGTAAAGTTGAAGCTTTGGGGAAACGAAACGCGACACACGTCGAATCTAGTCTGGGTAGTGGTTACACCTGCATACAAAGTGGTTCGGGCGATGAATCTGAAGCCTTTCACCTCGAATCTTTAGAGTAGTTACTTCATCAAAAATCGATTGTCAACTGGAGTGTCGTGACTATGACTCCTACCCTCATTGTTGATGTTGTTTGTGCTTGAGTACCATTCGAGGAAGGTTCCATGGGAAAGGATTTGGTGACGCACGTGAACGATACATGATATGTATATATATTTATTTATATATTTACGCGTGGACACTACGTACACCTATATTATGACCCGCAACTGAAGACTACTAGAAATGTCAAGTAAGGTGAATTTAGAATTACGTTTGACGACGTAATTGTAAATTTACAAGTGCTTGAGAATTCTAGGAAATTCTATTGTGCTGACCTATATATATAACGTAATCGTTGTATTACTGTTGATGTAGCGAAGGTAATCGTCAGTCGTTTAGTTAGTGGGTCAGTGTGACTTCTATTTTATATTCAGAAACATTCCAACTCGATAATAGTCTTGGTTTAAGATCTTTACAGTCTTTTGCTTTGATTCCGAGTGTATCTGCCATTTTCTTTGGGCATAGATATGCTTTGTTGCTACAACTAACAGTTAAAACACGCCTTCACATCTCATTCATATAAATCTTTGGTGGCACATCCTTTTATTCTAATTCGTGCATAACCCAAACTTCATTTTTTTTTCAAATTGACGAATTGTATTCTCATGTTGAAATCTCTTCAAGATCTATTGGAATTTTAATATTCGAAACGACACGAACGAGCACTTCATTTGATCAGGAACATCGTGAGCTCGTTCAACCTTTATTCTCATTGAATTATTTCAATTGTTACAACACCTTGTGGTGACGCTTCTATTAGCCCAAAGCATTGATTATCTTTGTTTATATGACTTCTATATGATCAATGCATTTCTTTCATTTGGGCAATGGTTGCCAGTTTTCATGATACATTTCTTCATTGTAATAATTGACACACTAATTTTTTGTTGTACTTGGATACGTTCTTTACGCTCGGTTTCTCTATTTTTGTTGTACTTGGATACGTTTTTTATGCTCGGTTTGTTGACCTGTCACTCATATTTCTTGCAATGGCGAAGACCGAGTTACCTTCCATGATGACTTCATTATTGTTAAAAGTTTATTGATAATTTGTAATTATTCAACGTTGGCATCATTTGGCATTATTTAATTGCATTCATGGTGACCATACCTTCAAGTGCACTCGTTTTAAGTTGGCAATTTCACCCTGAGCAGGGATTGGCATTAGGATGCTACCGTAATGTCCTTTCATTGTTTGATTCAACCATTCTTTATCACGATGATGCTTTGTGAATTAGGCAAGCTGTAGTAGCTTTGCCTATCAAACTTTTGGCTTGTATGGCATTTTCCTCCTGACAACCTTCTGTGATAACTAAGTATATGAACACATTTATTTTTGGTGTTGGAATACTGAACCTTTTTGACTTCCCATCATGGTACCATTTGAAATTCTATTATTTCTGTATTCTTCACGCATGCTTACATTGTAAGGTCCACTTTGTAGCTTTTGATTGTCACAAATAGGGTATCGATGGGAAAAATGAGATCGGTTAGTTACTCTAATCACCTACTCTTTAGTCTCCACTTTTCCGATTGTGATAGAAACTCGGTTGTATGCAGTTCTTCGTAATTCGTTCAGACGAACACTAAGTCTCATTTTTAATGAATGTCTTCGCAACCATTTAGTTTGGTAATATATCCTATCGTTAGAACCGTCTAGTGCTTTGACACATTTTTTTATTGGTTAGCTCACATTACATGAGTCGCTAAGCTATAGGTTCATTGTAGAAGTTCTAGTAACCTTCTCAACAACTAACAAATGTCTTTACACCTACTCGACAACTGGCAGAAGTCGTTAAACCTACTAAACAACTGACAGAGATCGCTATACATGTTCAACAACTGACAAGGGTCGTGCTACCTTTTCAACAACGAGTAGTAGTTGTGGTTACCTGTTCAACAATTAGTAAACGCCGTGATGCATGTTCAACAATTGGTAGCGAATTATGTAACCTATTCAATAATTGGCGGAGTTCGTGATAATGCCTAATTAAGCAATAAAGACAAACTGAATTTCGGGACGAAATTCTTTGTACAGGGGGAGAATGTGACAACCCGCAAATTCGGGCCAACATCCTTGCGCGCCCAAATCTCACACACATCGTGATCTTATCTTTTAGACTTAATTTTTTTTTATTGGTTCGTCATATGCATAGCGATGTCTATTGGTGACACATTTTGCATTTGGTAATTTTTAGAAATTACCGGGTCACACACGAGTTAACCCGACACGCATGAGCATTGGTGATACTTGTCCAAATACTTGGGAAATCAGTCTAAAGTATTACTATGTGTGTAATACTACAAATATATATTTAGATATATATATATATATTTGTTGTTGTTTGAATTTTTTTTACGCATAAGTTGTAAATTATAATTGCGATATACGGTTAGTGCGACACGAATATAATCATATAAAATATATTTTTATACACCTGGCACATGCATATACATTTTTACGGTTCATCCTATATTTATTTGAAACCGAGTAACTAGCATGTATATTAACCGGGTATTTATAAAACCCGTTATAACCAACTTAACAGTTAACAAACCAACTACCAAAACTTCCAATGCTTTCTCTTTTGATTTCCCTAGATTTGATTTAGATATTTTATATGGCAACACCATGCTTTAACATGAAGCTTAAATCAAACACGTCAGAGATCACTTCACTTCTTTTGCTTCTTGTTGTAGTCGATGGAACGAGAAAAGAAATCACAATGCTTGTAAATCATGGAAACCCAAAAGAACACTCAACGTTACATGCTTTGACTTTTAATAATATAAGAACCATACCCTTCCATTATTTCATGTATAAATTTACAGAAGGCACATGACAAAAATCATTAGAAGCCATCCCTCATTTCCCATTCCTATTAATTGGGTCCCCCAACCCAACCGAATGCCCACCCAACTAAACCCAAGCCTCCACAATTGTTAGTTCTGTTTGCAAGTTGCTAGTTAATCTTTGGACCCCACAACATTTCTCTTGTAAATACACATACAAACCAACCATTCTAGACTCTCACATTTGCAAGACAAACCAATATATCTCTCATGTTGCTTTCTTTTCTGTTTGATGGAGTCGAGAGCGTCAATAAGCACCTCAAAACTTTAATTTCCAAGAGTTCAGGTTCATGAGTTGCTTTTTATTGTGCACCCTCTCCTTGTTTTTTTAGGTGAGTATTATTATCGTTTTTTTTATCTATACTTTTTATTAAGTTGCAAGTTTGTTTTGTATAAGACATTCACCCATGTAGATATGTTCTCTAAAACTTGAGAAAACTATGAAAACTAACACTATAAACAACTTGGTTTCTTGAACTTGGCGATATTCTAAGATTCGAGGCTGTACAATAAACATGTGTTAGTGTTTTGTATATATTTTACCTGGAAGTTTTGTTAAGGTGGACAAGATTATTTTGTTAATCTTTAAATCCAAGTGACGTGTGTATTTATATTTAGACCCAAGTATACATATATGTTTTAGTTATGAACCTTATATATGTATTCTTAGTTGACGTGTTCTTAAATAATAGAAGTGTTTATGGGTTAGCACTTGGATTTGTATTGTAAGATAATTATTATTTTACAAAGACATATAGGTAATATTGAACTTACCAAGTTTACATTTGGTTTTGCAATAAATGTACATGAAGTTTCTAAGTAATTATAAAAGAACAAAAGAGGTTTATAAGAAAAACATGACGATAATAATACATGTAACATGGGATTTTACAAAACATACATTACATGTTACAAGAACATATTTGTACATGTTTTACTAAAAATTTGTAGTAAATATTAAAGGTGTAAAGATACAAGACTTTATTAATTAAGTGATTCTATATATGTATTTTACAAATATATATGATTTTCATAAAGCTAGAAAACCTTAAACTATATGGCTATAATTCTATGGGTATTTTTTATATGTACGTATACCATAGATATATAGTTTGAAAATCAAAATTTCAGTTTTTTTATACAAATAGAGTATTATTATGGGAATAAATATGGAGAAGTATAACATATATCATTTAAACGAGCGTTATTTCAAAGTATATTTCTCTAGAATAAGTATATATTTCTTTAATATATTATTTACCAAACCAGACGAGTTACGACTAGGGTTAAAATTAATTATTTAGAGCTCGAACATGATTTTTAGACAATGACACAAGGTCGAGTTATGATATCATCTATATTTATGTGTTTTATATAAATATATACTTCAAGAAATCAAAAACCAACCACCTACAAGTCATCGAGTCAAAGAATTTCAAAACGACGAGTATTACAAACGAGTCTAGCTATTTGGGTGAACATTATACCTAATTAACTTGCATGCTAGAGATATTCCATAGACCTTAAGGTGTCTATACTTGTTTTAGGGCACGGTTAGGTCGGGATTATTTCACGTACACGGCTTTGGGTATTTGCTAGCACATCATTCAAGGTGAGTTCATAACCCCCACTTTTTACTGTTTTACATTTTTATAAATGTTTTCGGCGGTGGAAAGACATGCAAGTTTTGCAAAAGTGAACAACTTTTCGTTGAACGAAAACTCATATTTCTAAACCATGTCACGAATGGATTTCAAGGAACTCAAATGGTTCACGAACGATTTATACTAAACATACCGGTTTTACAAAACAAACGCGTATTTTCACAAACGTGCATGATTTTCATGACTAGTGACAGGAATGTCCTAGTTACTACAACGGGACTGGGTTGTTCTGCGTACGAACAACGAGACAACCCAATGGGTTTATGTCCCCTTTTTTCTTTTTAAATACATATTAACTATGGTATGATTAAGCTATGGAATGAACTCTTGGATCACGTGCGAATAGGCGCTAACTTAGGCACCATTAATCCTTTTAAGGACCACGGAACAGGGGGTAGATCTATCGGGTACGGGCGAGCCCCACTCACGGTCCTTGTGCGGCCACTTAGAGTGCTTTTGTGTCCCTGTCGAAGTGAATCGACACTTAAATCGTCTACCGGGTTGAGTGCTTCCTATGTCGGCACACATATTAATGTCTTAGCTACACATTAATGATCAACATGTTCATAGACGCATTACATACCTACTTATAAACTGAACTTTCAAATGTTTTTAAGATTCATTTGATGTAAACTCCCAAATACATGGATTTACAAACTTTGGTAACGTTTTTCAAATTATACCTAAGTAAGAGGGCGCGCTGATCCTGCTTACAAAGGTTCGTTTGGGCTCGGCCCATTCTCTCTCGTGCAATGCACAAAGACTATTGTGGGCTAGACTCACAGTTTTTCATATATCATGCCAAGAAAATAGTTTTACTATATTTTCTCAACAACTTTAAAACCGGTTATCAAAAAGATTTATTTTAAATCTTTTCAAAACAAGCTATGAACTCGCTCAACTTTATGTTGACTTTTCGCATGTTCTTTCTCAGGTTGCATTTTCAAAATTATGGAACGATTGGAATAGGAGAACCCATGGGAATTCGAGTACTTAGCGGCGTTCACTTTCTAGAAGTCTTAGCTTATTTGCTTCCGCTGTGCAATGAAGATACCGGTCCAGTCACGCCAAGCTCTGATATTTCGGGGTGTGACAGATTTTATCGTCCTGAGATTGTGACGTCATTATTGTTGTTTTACAGGTACTGAGAAATCAACTTTAGTGGTGATTAATCCTTACACTGTTTTTCAACGACGAACAAACGATCAGTATCAACTGTTTTGAGCTGAACTATTTATGTCAAAATGATTGTTAAATCAAATTTGACTGTCCAAGCTCTGATACCAATTGTTGGATCTGAGTTTCTTTTTGATTGTATTTTGTGTTTGAAGTTAAGATGAAAATGGATGAGTTATGCAGCGGAATTAAAATGAAAACAAACTTTGCATACAATCAAATGAGAGTAATACTTTAATCAAACATCTTTTACACAATGAACCGAATGATTGAATTTAATTTCAACAACGATTACAAAGATAGATGTATGAATGCAAACTCCCCCTCAGCCCGAGCTCAGTAGTTTGTTCATGCAAAGAAGACGAATGATGTGAAGAGCTAATAGAACAGTACAAAGTACTGAACTATTTATAGGCACTTGCAAAACTACTGAGCATCTTTGCTGACGTCACCATGGAAGTGACATCTAACCTCCTAACAAACTCTAACCTCTGATCTATACAGACACTGCTTGTGTTAACTACTACTAATACATTCTATTACAAAACCCAGACTTTAGAACAGCAGCTGCAACCTTCTACTACTGTGAACCCAGCAGCACTTGTCCGGATCAGCAGTGCTTGACTCAAGGCAGTAGATTGAATCAGCAGGACTTTAGTCTTCCATCAGATCTTTAGTTGAGCAGCAGTTATGAGTCAGCAGTTTGGTAAGATCAGCAGATAGGAGGTCATCAGTAGTTGTAATCACTTTCAAGGGGAGAGATTTGTATATCAGCATCTGCTTATTCAGAATCCACTGTTCTGATCCAGTTTTGGCTTTAATTATCTGTTCCTCTGATAGGGTTCAATCCCAACATCCTTCAAACCTTTACGCGGCCCGCCTGAATCTAAATGTTAGAGCCCATATCTCCTGCTGTCAGTGCGGCCCACGTAAGGCCCTTTGCAATCTTTACGTGGCCCGCCTGAGGCCTGCTGTAAGATTTTCAAATCTTTTTCAATTATTACCGTCGGCTCTTGGTGTTTCGAAGGGGTAACTTTGCGTTTTGGGCCTTTCTTATTTACGAATAAGGGCCTCGGGACTTTTACCCAACATTTTGATCCTCGGTTAGTTTATAATTACCCGAAAAGTCGTAACTTTCAATGTTTGACGCTTTTAACCCTTCTTAAACGAATTTGGCCATAACCTTCTCACATTGTAACGGAACGTGATGAAATTTATATCGCGTATTCTAGTGAGTACAATTTACCATTACAAAGCCTTGGGTATGCCAAAGGGTCACTCAGAGGTATAACTTAAACATGTTGACACATTTGGCCCCCGTAGTTTGTAATTCCTCACTTTCTTCCACATTTCGTTCCGTATGAACCATGATTCATTCGTTTGAAGGTACAAGCATCATTTAGGGTTACTGTGAAGTATATTTATTCCTTGTTGACGTTTTGAACTCTTGGATACACATACTTTCTATGTTTGTCAATTTTAGTACCTCTGTAGAATTACTGCCACGTGTAGACTTATGACACGTGTCAACATATTATAAGACGCAAATTTTTCGAGGTGTTACACAAAGTCCCGCCTAATTGCTTCTAGTTCCTTTACCACTTTTTGAGGAGCAAGAAACAATGATAAGCAATATTTTCGTAATGCTCCAAGAAACACTTTTGTTAATACAATTCTACCTGCCATCGATAAATATTTTGCCCTCTAAGATGACAGCTTGGAGTTAAATTTATCAACTATAGGTTTCCAATGTTTTACTTTTTTCATGTTTGCCCCAACCGGAATCCCCAAAAAAAAAAACAAATGGTATTTTTTCTGCCTTACAATTTAATTCTTTCGCCATTTCCTCCATTGTTTCTATACGAACGCCCACCCCCAATAGGTTACATTTACTCAAATCTACCTTTAAGCCCGACACTAAATAAAATCATCTTAAAATTCGATTTAAATTTTTAATGTTTCTATCCGACCATTCACCTAGAAATATTGCATCATCCGCGTAATAAAGATGTGAGATCATTGGTCCCCCATTTGTCACCGAGACAACTTTGAATAACCCAATTTTTATGGCCCTTTTTATTATAACATCCAAAGCATCTAATGCTAGGATGAAAAGAAAAGGTGATAAAGGATCCCATTATCTTAACCCGTTAGATAAATTAAATTCCTCCGTAGGTGATCCATTTACCAACACGGAAGCTCTACTTGACCTCTGGCTCGCCCCTATCCATTTTCTCCATAGAATTGGAAACTTCATGCTTTTCAAGTTTTAAAGCAAAAGTTTCCAATTTATAGAGTCATATGCCTTCTCAAAATCCACTTTAAAAATAAAAATCGGTTTTCTTTACATTTTTTTGCCCAAGATATTATTTCGTTTACAATTAAGGGCCCCTCCAAAATATATTCCCTTCAATAAAACCCTTTTGCGTGTTACTAACAAGATTAGGTATTACCGGTTTAATTCTCCTAGCAAGGACCTTTGCAATTATCTTATACATGGTACCAATTAATGAAATAGGCCGGAAATGTTTAATTATCTTCAACCCTTCTAATAAAAGACTTGCTGGCGATCACTTAACTGGCCGCTTTGAGAAACCCGAAGAATCCAACATCAAGCACTTTCGATCCTTCCCCTCAAACTTCTCCCGAATCAAGTTAACGCGAACCAAACTACAACCAAACGTAAGAACATCACTCGATCCTTGATCTTCAAACTTAACCAACAGAAGAACGAAACGTCGGATTTCCAATGTCCAACATCGAACACTTCAAATTCCGCAAAGACATGAAGTTTGATTCGATAAGTTAATAATAAACCTAACTCCGAAAATGTACATTGATGTGTGTAAAATGCAACATATAAATTACATCAAATGAGGCATAAAACTAACCCTTTTTAAGTACTAATGTTGGAAAAAGTGTGTTTTTGTCTTCCTTTTGTATTTTCAGGATTAAATGAGCGTAAATGAACAAAAGGAGCAAAAATGCAGCCAAATCTAGCATAAATACAAGAAAAGGAATAAACGTGGCATGTCTGACCCCTCGACAGCATCTTCCCAAGCAAAAACAAGAGATCAGAAGGCTGAACACGGCCCCCTGCCCAGCGGACATGGGGGCGTGCTCAGGTGTCTGCAGAAAAGACAAAGCTATAGAAGCTTTTATTTCCCAACACGGGGGCGTGCCCAGCTCAAGACGGCCATGGTCAACGCTAAGATTTGCAGAATCCAAGCAAATCTTGATAGTACAGATACGCTTCTGCACACCGGGCCATGCCCAGTGGACACGGGGGCGTGTGGAGCTAATGCAGACAAATTGCAATTAATGAAGAAAGAGAAAGTGGATGGACACGAGGTCGTGCCCACTGGACACGGGCTCGTGCCCGGGCTTCTGTGCAGGCTATAAATATAGGTGCTTGGTTCACTTCAAAGGCATCCCTTGGCAAACCACCTCTCTCCCACTTCACCCACACTCCACCACCATCACAACACCCACATCCACCACCATCATCCATCATCCATCATAGAGTGTGTGTAGTAGTCTCAGGATCCAAGATTGATAGTAAGAGTTCTTGACAATCAAAAGCCATGTTTGCCTAAGTCTCTTACATCACTTGGTGAAGACAAGCATTTAGTGTAAAACTTTTGTTTTTTAATCTTTTCGCACTTTTTATTTGGTTTTGTATTAATGACTTTAATAACTAGTTTCTTATGTTAAGGTGAAACTTCCTTATCATTTGTCCGTGGTGTCTTGGCGTTATTTTACTGTCTATATAAAATAAAAGATTTACACCCTTCATATCTCTACGGTCTATATAGAGATATGTTGGCTACCTGGTCGGGGGTTAAGGGAATGGTTTGGTAAGGTTCTTGCCTTGTTCAGTGTATAGATCCTGCAAGGGTCTGGGTCAAGCTTACTAGGACCTCCTTCAATACCCACTGGTATTGGATGGCGGGGGTGAGAATTACATGATCCCCTCATATGTAAACTACTATTAATACATTAACCTGACTACTTGGGATTGTATCCCTGCTGACTCAAACCACTTAGCCGAGGGTAACGTCACCTTGAAAAGAGGGGCCTACCACATTACGCATTAATAACTTAATTAATTATCTTTCAATATTCCAACCCTTTTGGATTGTATCCTTGCTGACTCAAACTACTGGGTTGAGGGTAACGTCACCTTCCAAAGAGGGGCCTGCTACTATAACTAAGATAATCTCTTAAAAAGTGCAAAAGTGCGGAAATCATCAAAGGTTACACTAAAGGCGAGTCGGATCCAAGTGATTCATCTTGTCTATCTGTTTTATTCTTATTTTTATTTTATTTTTTAGCATTTTTAGTTTTTATTTTCATGTTTAAAACTTTTTCTAAACTTTTGATTTGATTAGACGTTGAGGATAAACCGGTACTAAAAGCTCTTGTGTCCTTGGACGACCTCGGTATCTTACACACTATACTACGCTCACGATGGGTGCACTTGCCCATACGTGTGTTTAGTGTTAGTAGAATATCGTGTTTTATAGATTTAAAACTTGACTAATGTGTTAAAAAGGGCTTAAAATATAACTAAAAACATATAACGCTACACACGCATCATACATCCACCATCTTGATCAAAGTCTTCAACTGAGTCTCTAAAATCATCTCGAATCTTCAAGATCCAATCTTGTATCATCACGAATCCACCAATTACCTGTAACACCTCGCAAAATCATGTCCAATATAGTGATGACACGTGTCATAAAACCCTAACCATGTAAAAAGTTAACTTTAAGGGACTAAAGTTGACAAACAGTGAAAAGATGTATGTGGAAGGACTAAAAGTGTCAACATGCCAAACTTGTGCCTCTGATTGACCTCACACTATGTTCGTGTTATTTAATGAGTAAATTGTCGGACGCAAGAAGCCGTTTGTGATTAAAATCAGAAGTTTATGAAAAACAGGGGTTAAAAGTGTCAACATGTTAATTCTTACCTCTGAGTGACCTTTTAACGATCCCGAGGCTTTGTAATGTCTTATTATACTCTCACAAATATCGAATAATGATTTCATAAAGTTTTGGTGTAATTATATGATTAAATTGCAATTTCCAAGAAAAAGGGTTGAAAGTGTCAATATGATAATTCTACTCCCGAGAGACCTTTTTAGCGAATCCGGAACTTAACAATACTTGATTTTATTCCCAAGAATGTTTGAAACCTATTTTTTAAAGGTCCTTTGTGCTGGAAAGGTGAAAAATGGATGTTAGGAAAGTGCAGGTACTGATCTTGTAAATAACAAAACAATTTTTGAATTTGGTATCACAGGCGTGTCGCGCCAGGAACCCTTGCATCTGGCGCGACACGCGGGGGAGATTATTTTTTAGCAGATGACTGCCAACTGCCAGCATGCAAACCTGCAATCTTCTCAGGATTCTCTGCAACCTGTTTCGAATTCAGCAGCATGCAAATGGTTTTATTATACCACTAGGACACTTGGAAGCATCCTAAAACAACAAATTACACCTGCCTTGATCTTGTGAGATTGAATTCCCTATAAATAGAGCTCACTTTGAGCTCTTAAGACTTGCTAATTCAAGAAATTCTCAAGCATCTCTCTCTAGCTTCATTTTCTGGGATTCCTGATTAAGAAGGAAGCCCTCCTAAGTTCAAACTTTGTGCTAGGACCCTGTGTAAGTGTTCTTAGCTTCTATAGTTCAGTTTTTATGAGTATAAGGACCGAAAGTCAAAGTTATCGTAATTCTGCTTTGACTTTTAGTTTAATCATTAACGGTCCAGCCATAGTTCTAAACGAATGTGGCTAGGTGTTGGTAATTATGTAGGTGTTAATCCCTCAAAAGGGCACCTCCTATTTATCACGTTTACTTAGTTAATTGTTGGGTTAAAGTAATTAACATAAAAGTCAAACGAGTCAGTTTTTAATAGCAATTCATATATGATAATGTAGAAGCCATAAAATATGTTTTGTCACTTTAATAACTTGGTAAATATTATTAGAGCATGTCTAGACATGTTCAACCCGACAATAATGAGTTTAGGCTCGGTTCGCAACCGAAAGTCGCAAAAGTTGACTTTTGCTTTGACTTTCAGTTCTGACCCGAATTAGCTTAGTATCTTTATGCCTTAAGGTTCCTTTGTGACCATATTGTATGTTAGTATAACCCTCTGAGGTTATACTACATGGTCCCTTAGTAATCTGAGTTATTTGCATGTTTCCGTTATTATGCTTAATTTAGACTATTATGCCCTTATAGCTTAAAAAATGAGATTTTTGAATATATGGTCATATAGATCACTTAGTTACTGATATATAAACATGTCAAAATTATTTTGACATAATTTTCTGGTCTCAAATTAGTGTTATGCAAGATATCGTAAAACTTAACTTTTTATTATTAAATTACGTTTTTTGTGCATAAATCATGTTTAAACCCAAATTTTGGCATCAAACTCCTCACCTACTGTTATGATATAATTTTAGGGATTTTTGGAATGTTAAGTCAGATTATATACTGACCATAACCTTGAGTTCTTGTATAAATTCGATAATTGACGATAATGCCATTTTTGTTAATAAAATGAGATTTACACATGATTAACATACCAAACCTTTTCTTACTGATTTTATATGAAAAATAAAATATTTTAAACATGAAAGGCTGATTAAAATCTCATAATTTCATAAACATCGCGAATATTGTCCATTGTCGACTTTTAGGCTAATTAGGTGCATAGTATGGTTTAAAACCATATTTAACACCTAAGACTTGTTACCTACTGAATTTATAAATAAGTTTTAACACTTTTACAGTAGGTATAAATCATGAACTCAGACTTCCAATTATATCCTTAAAAACATATGTGAAATGACCAAACTGCCCCTACAGTGCATAGTTTGGCCATAAATGGTAAACCACACATATATATGATATCCTACTGTTATAACATTATAAAATAAATATTTTTACAGAATTGCTTAGACCAGAACATCAGTTTATGTTTAAACCTCTTTTATAAACCTTAAAATGACCAAAATGCCCTTACGGGACTTAATTTGGTTTTAAAATCTTTTTGGGCATAATTGTTGATATCCTACTGATATCATAACATATTTCAAGCATAATAACTTATGGAACTTGTAAACGACTCATCCAGCTACCCGGTATGCATATACGCGTTCGGTACGGTCTATGTAAGTAGTTTGCATAAATTAGCCGAAACGGGTCAAAGCTTATCATTTTAACTTCAAAATCCAGAATGTATTTAGTTTACCCATTTTATACAAGTCTCTATACTTGTTGGGTCTAAATCACATTTCAATCCAGTCACCGCTTAATCTAGCGTTCTGTACCGCAAACCTTTCTTTAAACTAACCGGTCTAAGTTTATAACTTAAATAAGACCAGTTAGTAATCTAATAGGTTAATAAAACCTTCGTTCCAGATTAGGAGCCCGGTAAAAGCTACTTGCACTTGTTTGAGTAGATTATACGGCTGACAAAACTTGCATTTTAAGCTCAGGTAAATACTTTTAACTTATTTTCCCTTATATGGGCTTGGGATATGATAAATTATTACCGCTTGGTCGGGTGTGGAATATTTAATCGATTAGTGGTTAGTTCATTGACATAACCCGTTTTAATCTGTGTTGTTTGATATATAAACTTTTAGGGGTTAATATGACCGTGTCCTGGATATCCTCGACACATCTCATTTGAAAATGGCCACGACTTAAGCACGAGGTGTAGGCATACACTTGACAGTTACGTATGTAAAAATATATAACCACACGTGAGGATAACTCCTTGTGGACTATATCAGTGGTGTGTCTATTAAGAGTCGGTTAATTGTATTTATCAGTGTAAACTGACGTATTTTTCAAAAAGACTAAGTTACAGGTACTACTCGAAATTGGCTGGGAGCTTCTGAGCGTTAGCTAAAGAATCTTGCAAGTTCTTAACGCTTAAAGTCTGTTGAACAAACGTTCTGTATTATATTTTAGATCCGCATGTGGGTCCTATGTTACAACCGTTTGTATTATATTTTATTCAAACTTTACATTTCGGTTTGTAATAGTAATTTCCTTCAAGACTTCCATTGTGCTATAAACTGTGTATATTTGACTATGATGATATCAACTACGTCACGATACTCCCCACCGGGCCCACCGGTAATATGTGAAAATATCGGGGTGTGACATTACCCGATGACTTTCGTCACCTCATAATTATTTCGAGTATCCGACTAGTCGCTAACTTGGAATAAGGACCAAGAAGACTAATCTTCTCTACTTTAACCGGCATATAATAAGGCTCAATCTTCAACTAATCCCCAAACAAACAATTAGCTTCATCACGTCAACACTTGATCAAACCTCGAACAAACTCGACGAAATTCAATCACACACTAGCTCTAAATTGTATCATGTTTTTAAACTTTTTCTGCACCGACGAGATTAAACCTCATTTAATCTCACGATTGTAACACGAACTAGGTTCATTGTCGCACCACGAGCTTTTAGAAATTTACATGGAAAATAGGATATTTTTAAATTTTTACTCCCCCTCTTTCTTTGTAAACTTTCGAAGTCTAAGCAAGCCATTTTAACTTCATTTCTCCTCGAATGCCCGATAAAAGTACCAAATTGTCCCAAAAACTCTAGTACGGACCAAATCCGAACACTGAGAATTTAGTAACCAAATTTAACTCAAATATTCCGAATATAACCCATAAATTCGGAATTTAAACCAACAAATTCAGATAATTTCTTTTAGTCCGAATTTAACAAAAAAATTCGGACAAAATAAATAAATTCGGATTTTTTATCCCTAGTCCGAATTTGTAAAACCTAGTCCGAATTTGGCATCATTATTCTGAATTTAACCTTTATTTTCCGAATTTAACTTATATATTCTGTATTTACCATTCTGTTTACAAATCCGGATAAGTTTGGTACTTAAACCAAACCCGGACAGTCTCCAAATTAACAAATTTGGACAGGACTGGTAAGTTCTGTGACACTCTAGGTTTTTCCAAACGAACACCTTGTAATATTTTGTGTATATAAATATTATTAAATGAAAACGTGACCTTTGTGCATGATATGTGATGTATGTATGTAATATATATATATATATGAGAGCCGAGACCACGACCCGAGACCATGACTCGCAACCACTCGGTTGCGAGTGGGCCACTCGGTCTCGAGTGGGCCTTTGAGCCGTAACCGGTTTGGGCCGAAACCCCAAGCCCAACCCGAAAACCCTCTTGTATAAATCCCAACCTTTTCCCCCACTTGCTTCATTTTACACACAAACACACTCCTTAAACTCTCTCACTAGAAACCCTCTACAAACACCACTTTCCTTCTCCAAAATCTCGGTTCAAGCAAGGATCTCGGACAAGAACTCGGTCAAGATCATCACTCGGACACTCCATCTTCTCGATTCCTTTCTCTTTGTTTTCGGCTCATTCTTCTTCCTCACAACCGGTTAGTGTTAACTTTATGTATAAAAGATTTGTGAAATGTTTATGAACTAGAAATGCTTGGTTAGTGATATTATGCATGATCTTTAGGATGGTTTGTGAGGTTTGCCTATATGTGAAAATCTTTATGTATGAAAGCATGATAATATGTTTACATGGCCAAAAGAATAATGATTTAGGAATGATTATGCCAACCGAACCATGTTTAAGGTTACAAAATGTATGTTTTGTTGTTCTTGCATATTGATCTTGTTAAAATATGTGTGATTTTTGGTTCAAAAATGTGTGATTATGTTGGCATGAAAACCCTAGAAAAATGATGAACATTGGATGAACTTGTTGAATGTAGTTTGAAGATTTCAAAAATGGCAAAGTTTGATCTAAGTTTACTAATATTCAGATTAGGCAAAGTTGTTTGTGAAACCTCATTGGCTGATTGCCCGATTTGGGCCTGATTACTTGGTACAAATTGGACTGTTATATCTGCATCATCACGTGTACATGAAAGGGACAGCTTCCGACTCGCAACCACGGCATTACGACTCGAGACCACGCCGTTGCGACTCGCAACCAAAGCGTGACAACTCGAAACCACATGATGCGACTCGAGACTACGACGGTTGCGACTCGCAACCACAACGTGACAACTCGAGGCCACGGTTGCGACTCGCAACCACAGCGTGACAAGCCGAAACCTCCTGGTTGCGACTCGAGACCTCCTGGTTGCGACTGGGCTGTCCACTTTGGTTATTGGGCCATAATGTGTTTAACTTGGGCTATCTGTTGACTGGAATATGTGTTGCTGTTGACTGCTTAAATGTTTAGGCCGGCCCAATAACCCCATGACTGTTTACTTGTATGCATGTTGCGTGCCTGTTATGTGTATAGATTTTTTTTACGTGAATGCTTGTACACCGAACCTGACCTATACCGGTAACCATGTTAGGACGTGGTGACCAACGTGTTTGACAAGTAACCTAAATCTACCGAGCAACCCAAGGTGAGTTCACAACTTAAAAGCATGCGTCCCGGTGGTTTGGGACACGAGACTAAAACAACCCTATCCCCTTGTAAGAGGGGATACCATTCACATTCCTTCCCTAGTTACTGGGAACAAACTTACTTTTCTTTCTCTTGTATTGGGAAACCTTTTAGTTAATTACTGTTTATACGGAATGCAACCAAACGGCACTAAACGCAACTCTATCACTCAAGTCCCTACTACATAATACCGATTAGTCGCCGGGGCCAGGCGAACGGGTTATTAGTTGATAGCGCTATTTAGGTTTTACCAGCCTCACATCGTGCCCTGGTTTGGGATCGGTCGTGAACTAATGTACTCAGGCATCCGTCAATGATGATAGAACATTGACATCGGGGCATCCTGCGGAAACGCATTCGGTTACCTAGTGTTCGGTATTGGAAAAACAGTTTAGTCGCTAACTTTTGGGGTAGCTCCCCATGGCATGTATAAACGGATAAATTAACTGGTGAAACAAGTTTTTGGTAATTAAAACTGGACAACTAGTGAACTCACTCAGCATTATTGTTGACCCCTTACTGCATGCTTGCAGGTAACCAGTGACGAAGGAGCTTGCTGCTTGGGAATGAGTAGTGTCTGTCCACCCTTGTGTTGGGTGATTACCTTATTTTGAAATATGAACTTTGTTTAAACTGCTTTACTTATGCTTCCGCTACTTATTAACTGTTTGAACTTGAAACCTTAAACTCTGAACTTGATATTTGCTAATCTTATGGTTAGTAAGTATTACTTTTGTTAACAATTTAATTATTCGGTATAATTGGTGGCTGGATCCTGGTCAGTCACGCCCTCGAAGCGGGTGTTATCCGCAGGTGGATTTTGGGGGTGTGACAGATTGGTATCAGAGCCATTGGTTATAGTGAACTTGGTTTTAAAAAGGGGAAAATCTTTTTTTTGAGAAAACCAGACTATAACCCGTGACTCGCGACGACACTACACTCCAAGTGCAGGGCTCAACACTTTTGACCTCATAGCTCGGACCAGTGTTTACTTGTTTGCTTACTTTATGTTTCCTGTTTTACTGTATGTACTAGTGTGCCTAATTAGATAGATACACTTCTCTCTCTTCTATCTCATTCTCGTTACACTACGGCATCACACTCATACTGTGTTTTCTGGTTATGAAGACAATGAGTGGACGTGGAAGGGGAAACATCAACATGACTCAGGCTCAGTTCACTAACCTACTCAACACAGTGGCTGCAGCTTTCGCAGCTCACCCTATAGGTAAGCTCGTTGTTTTAGGATGTTTAGATCCTACCGCCACATCGTCTTTTCGCCTCTAAACCTATACGTTTCGCTTCTCACCCTATAGGTCAGCATGCACCTGCGCATCCACCAGTGTGTACTTTCAAAACTTTCATGGATTGCAAGCCTCTCCCTTTCAACGGCACTGAGGGTGCCATAGGTCTTCTGCATTGGATTGAGAAAATTGAAGCTGTTTTTGCTGTTTGCGAGTGTCCCCCTGCAAATTGGGTGAAATTTGCTACTGCTACGCTTGAAGGAAGCGCGCTTTCTTGGTGGAAGGCGCAGATTCAGATGTTTGGGTTGGAAACTGCTAATGCTACTGCGTGGGAGGATTTCAAGGACATGATAAAGGAGGAATACTGTCACCGGGATGACATCCACAAGCTTGAGAATGAGTACTATGAGCTCAAGATGGTTGGGTCAGAGATTGAAACTTACACCAAACTGTCCAACGATTATGCTGCTCTTTGCCCAAACATGTCTCGACCCATGTATCGAAGAATCGAACTGTACATCAAGGGTTTGGCTCCAGAAATTCGAAGCCATGTAACTTCAGCCAACCACACTACCATTCAGCCGATCGTTCGACTTGCTCACAAACTTACTGATCAGGCCGTAGAAGAGGGCAGGTTGCCCAAAAGGATCAGTGCTACTGTCGGAACTTCTACTGACAACAAGCGTAAGTGGGAAGGAAGTCAAAGCAAGGATGCTAGCCCCACTCAGGCCCCAGCACAGCAAAGGAAAACTGAAAACAACAAAGGCACTCAGCAACAGGGTGGCTACCGGGGAAGCTACCCTAAGTGCAACAAGTGTAACAGACACCACAATGGGGCATGTAACAAGGGCCAGTGTCAGCGATGCCACAAGATGGGGCACGAAGCCAAGGATTGTAGAAGTCAGTTCCCAGCAAGACAGAATCAGCAACAACCCCAACAGCAACAGCAGCAGGGAAACAACCGAGCATGTTTTAAGTGTGGAGCTGAGGGGCACTTTAAGAAGGATTGCCCTGAACTGAATCAGAATCGCAACAACCAGGGAGCTGGAAACAACAATCAAAACAACAATGCTGGGAATGGTGCTAAAGGAAGGGCTTTTGTGATTGGAGCTGGAGAAGCAAGGAATGACCCCAATGTCGTGGCGGGTAAGTTCCTACTCGATGATCGTTATGTTTCTGTGTTATTTGATTTCGGTGCCGATGCTAGTTATGTGTCCCTACGTATTAGTAAGAAGCTTAAGCGTCCGCTTTCGTTACTAAGTTCTCCTCATACCGTCGAGTTAGCTAATGGTAGAAACATCGAGGCCTCACATGTTGTCAAAGGCTGCAAACTAGAGTTGTCTGGTCAGACATTTAGTATCGATCTTTTCCCTGTTACTCTTGGAAGCTTCGACGTCGTTATTGGTATGGATTGGCTATCCAAGCATCGCGCTGAGATCCTCTGTCAAGAGAAAGCAGTTCGTATTCCTCGCCGTTCTGGCAAACCCCTCCTTGTACAAGGTGGCAAAGGCGGAGAAATCTCCGGCGTTATCTCTTTCTTGAAAGCCCAGAAGTGTTTACAAAAAGGGCACACCGCTATCCTAGCACTTGTCACCAACACGCAGGAAAAGGAAAAGAGGATTGAAGATTTTCCAGTTGTGCGTGACTACCCTGAGGTATTTCCTGAGGAATTACCTGGACTCCCTCCCCACCGTCAGGTCGAATTCCAAATCGAGCTAGCTCCCGGAGCAGCACCAATAGCTCGTGCACCTTATCGACTAGCCCCCGCAGAATTGAAGGAACTCTCTACTCAACTACAGGAACTTTTGGATAAAGGGTTTATTCGCCCTAGTTCATCACCCTGGGGAGCACCAGTACTCTTTGTCAAGAAGAAGGATGGCACGTTCCGAATGTGCATCGACTATCGTGAGCTGAACAAGGTTACCATCAAGAATCGTTACCCTCTCCCTCGAATCGACGACCTATTCGATCAATTGCAAGGATCAAGCTACTATTCTAAGATTGACCTGCGATCAGGCTACCATCAGTTAAGGGTCCGTAATGAAGACATCTCCAAAACTGCAATTCAGAACTCGTTATGGTCATTATGAATTCCTCGTTATGCCCTTTGGAATGACCAACGCGCCTGCAGTGTTCATGGATCTTATGAACCGAGTATGCAAACCCTACCTCGACAAATTTGTGATCGTGTTTATAGACGACATCTTGATCTACTCGAAAAGTCAGGAAGAGCATGAACAGCACCTACGCCTTATCCTCGAACTCCTTCGCAATGAGCAACTGTATGCCAAATTCTCGAAATGCGACTTCTGGCTTCGAGAAGTCCATTTCCTTGGGCACGTGGTTAACAAGGATGGGATTCACGTCGACCCTGCAAAGATCGACTCTATAAAGAATTGGCCTACCCCTAAGACTCCGACTGAAGTCCGCCAATTCTTGGGACTGGCGGGATACTATCGAAGATTTATCATGGGATTCTCCAAGATCGCTCAGCCTCTCACGGCTCTTACTCAGAAGGGTATGGTTTATAAATGGGGTGAAGCTCAGGAAACCGCATTTCAGAAACTAAAGGATAACCTTTGTAGTGCTCCTATTCTCTCGTTGCCTGAAGGCACTGACGACTTCGTAGTTTATTGCGATGCATCTATTCATGGGCTCGGTTGCGTGTTAATGCAACGCGAGAAAGTTATTGCTTACGCCTCTCGACAACTTAAGACACACGAACGGAACTACACAACGCACGATTTGGAGCTGGGAGCAGTGATCTTTGCGCTTAAGATATGGAGGCATTACCTGTACGGTACCAAGTGCACCATTTACACCGATCACAGGAGTCTCGAGCATATCTTCAAGCAAAAGGAATTAAACATGCGACAACGCCGATGGGTCGAACTTCTGAATGATTATGAATGCGCCATCAGGTACCATCCGGGCAAGGCCAATGTCGTGGCAGACGCCCTTAGCCGAAAAGACACTATACCAAAGCGCGTGCGAGCATTGCAACTTACCATCCAGTCTAATCTCCCTACCCAAATCCGAAATGCTCAGATTGAAGCTCTGAAACCGGAAAACATCAGGGCTGAGTCCCTGCGAGGATCGAGGCAGCAGCTAGAACAGAAAGAAGACGGCGCCTACTATGTGGCAGGGCGCATTTGGGTCCCCCTTTACGGAGATCTACGAGAGCTTGTGATGGACGAAGCCCATAAGTCCCGTTATTCAGTACATCCTGGTTCAGATAAGATGTACCACGACATAAGGACTACTTACTGGTGGCCTGGCATGAAAGCCCACATAGCCGCTTACGTTGGCAAATGTTTGACATGTGCAAGAGTCAAAACTGAGTATCAGAAACCAGCAGGCCTACTCCAGCAGCCGGAAATCCCTAAATGGAAATGGGAGCAGATTTCCATGGATTTTGTTACAGGGCTACCTAGATCCCAACGCGGGAATGACACTATTTGGGTGATAGTAGATCGATTGACTAAGTCTGCACACTTTCTGGCTATTAAGGAAACAGACAAGTTTTCTACCCTAGCAGAAATCTATTTAAAGGAAGTAGTCTCCAGGCACGGGGTGCCAACTTCTATTATTTCCGACAGAGACGCTCGTTTTACTTCCGAGTTGTGGCAAACTATGCACAAATCCTTTGGCTCACGTTTGGACATGAGCACCGCTTACCACCCACAAACGGATGGGCAGTCTGAACGCACCATCCAAACCCTGGAAGACATGCTTAGGGCATGTGTGATCGATTTTGGCAAGAACTGGGAGAAGCATCTACCGCTGGTGGAATTCTCCTACAATAACAGCTACCACACTAGCATTCAGGCGGCACCTTTTGAGGCATTGTACGGTCGTAAATGCCGATCACCTCTTTGTTGGGCGGAAGTCGGTGATAGTCAACTCACAGGCCCAGAACTGGTGGTAGATACAACGGAAAAGATTTCCCAGATCAGGCAACGCATGGCGGCAGCTCGTGACCGTCAGAAAAGCTACGCTGACAAGCGTAGGAAACCGTTAGAATTCCAGGTCGGGGACCGGGTTCTACTTAAAGTCTCACCCTGGAAGGGTGTGGTTCGTTTTGGTAAACGAGGCAAGCTGAATCCACGATATGTTGGACCATTCGAAATTACCGAGAAAATCGGTAAGGTTGCTTATAGATTGAACCTGCCTGCAGAGCTGAGTGCAGTGCACAACGTTTTTCACGTGTCTAATCTGAAGAAGTGCCTGTCAGATGAAACGCTCATAATTCCTTTCAAGGAACTCACTATTGATGAACAGCTACACTTTACTGAGGAACCGATTGAGATCACGGATCGAGAAATCAAAACCCTCAAACGTAGCCAGATACCTCTCGTGCGAGTTCGTTGGAACTCACGACGCGGCCCAGAGTTTACCTGGGAGCGGGAAGACCAGATGAAGTCCAAGTATCCCCAGTTGTTCCCAAACGAAAACCCCAGCACTGAAGCTACAACTGAATTTCGGGACGAAATTCCAAACTAACGGGGGGATGATGTGACACCCCGTTGAAACACGCTAGTTTGGCAGTGGCTGCCTTAACTTTCGGGACGAAAGTTCTTAAAACTTGGGGATAATGTGACACTCTAGGTTTTTCCAAACGAACACCTTGTAATATTTTGTGTATATAAATATTATTAAATGAAAACGTGACCTTTGTGCATGATATGTGATGTATGTATGTAATATATATATATATGAGAGCCGAGACCACGACCCGAGACCATGACTCGCAACCACTCGGTTGCGAGTGGGCCACTCGGTCTCGAGTGGGCCTTTGAGCCGTAACCGGTTTGGGCCGAAACCCCAAGCCCAACCCGAAAACCCTCTTGTATAAATCCCAACCTTTTCCCCCACTTGCTTCATTTTACACACAAACACACTCCTTAAACTCTCTCACTAGAAACCCTCTACAAACACCACTTTCCTTCTCCAAAATCTCGATTCAAGCAAGGATCTCGGACAAGAACTCGGTCAAGATCATCACTCGGACACTCCATCTTCTCGATTCCTTTCTCTTTGTTTTCGGCTCATTCTTCTTCCTCATAACCGGTTAGTGTTAACTTTATGTATAAAAGATTTGTGAAATGTTTATGAACTAGAAATGCTTGGTTAGTGATATTATGCATGATCTTTAGGATGGTTTGTGAGGTTTGCCTATATGTGAAAATCTTTATGTATGAAAGCATGATAATATGTTTACATGGCCAAAAGAATAATGATTTAGGAATGATTATGCCAACCGAACCATGTTTAAGGTTACAAAATGTATGTTTTGTTGTTCTTGCATATTGATCTTGTTAAAATATGTGTGATTTTTGGTTCAAAAATGTGTGATTATGTTGGCATGAAAACCCTAGAAAAATGATGAACATTGGATGAACTTGTTGAATGTAGTTTGAAGATTTCAAAAATGGCAAAGTTTGATCTAAGTTTACTAATATTCAGATTAGGCAAAGTTGTTTGTGAAACCTCATTGGCTGATTGCCCGATTTGGGCCTGATTACTTGGTACAAATTGGACTGTTATATCTGCATCATCACGTGTACATGAAAGGGACAGCTTCCGACTCGCAACCACGGCATTACGACTCGAGACCACGCCGTTGCGACTCGCAACCAAAGCGTGACAACTCGAAACCACATGATGCGACTCGAGACTACGACGGTTGCGACTCGCAACCACAACGTGACAACTCGAGACCACGGTTGCGACTCGCAACCACAGCGTGACAAGCCGAAACCTCCTGGTTGCGACTCGAGACCTCCTGGTTGCGACTGGGCTGTCCACTTTGGTTATTGGGCCATAATGTGTTTAACTTGGGCTATCTGTTGACTGGAATATGTGTTGCTGTTGACTGCTTAAATGTTTAGGCCGGCCCAATAACCCCATGACTGTTTACTTGTATGCATGTTGCGTGCCTGTTATGTGTATAGATTTTTTTTACGTGAATGCTTGTACACCGAACCTGACCTATACCGGTAACCATGTTAGGACGTGGTGACCAACGTGTTTGACAAGTAACCTAAATCTACCGAGCAACCCAAGGTGAGTTCACAACTTAAAAGCATGCGTCCCGGTGGTTTGGGACACGAGACTAAAACAACCCTATCCCCTTGTAAGAGGGGATACCATTCACATTCCTTCCCTAGTTACTGGGAACAAACTTACTTTTCTTTCCCTTGTATTGGGAAACCTTTTAGTTAATTACTGTTTATACGGAATGCAACCAAACGGCACTAAACGCAACTCTATCACTCAAGTCCCTACTACATAATACCGATTAGTCGCCGGGGCCAGGCGAACGGGTTATTAGTTGATAGCGCTATTTAGGTTTTACCAGCCTCACACCGTGCCCTGGTTTGGGATCGGTCGTGAACTAATGTACTCAGGCATCCGTCAATGATGATAGAACATTGACATCGGGGCATCCTGCGGAAACGCATTCGGTTACCTAGTGTTCGGTATTGGAAAAACAGTTTAGTCGCTAACTTTTGGGGTAGCTCCCCATGGCATGTATAAACGGATAAATTAACTGGTGAAACAAGTTTTTGGTAATTAAAACTGGACAACTAGTGAACTCACTCAGCATTATTGTTGACCCCTTACTGCATGCTTGCAGGTAACCAGTGACGAAGGAGCTTGCTGCTTGGGAATGAGTAGTGTCTGTCCACCCTTGTGTTGGGTGATTACCTTATTTTGAAATATGAACTTTGTTTAAACTGCTTTACTTATGCTTCCGCTACTTATTAACTGTTTGAACTTGAAACCTTAAACTCTGAACTTGATATTTGCTAATCTTATGGTTAGTAAGTATTACTTTTGTTAACAATTTAATTATTCGGTATAATTGGTGGCTGGATCCTGGTCAGTCACGCCCTCGAAGCGGGTGTTATCCGCAGGTGGATTTTGGGGGTGTGACAGATTGGTATCAGAGCCATTGGTTATAGTGAACTTGGTTTTAAAAAGGGGAAAATCTTTTTTTTGAGAAAACCAGACTATAACCCGTGACTCGCGACGACACTACACTCCAAGTGCAGGGCTCAACACTTTTGACCTCATAGCTCGGACCAGTGTTTACTTGTTTGCTTACTTTATGTTTCCTGTTTTACTGTATGTACTAGTGTGCCTAATTAGATAGATACACTTCTCTCTCTTCTATCTCATTCTCGTTACACTACGGCATCACACTCATACTGTGTTTTCTGGTTATGAAGACAATGAGTGGACGTGGAAGGGGAAACATCAACATGACTCAGGCTCAGTTCACTAACCTACTCAACACAGTGGCTGCAGCTTTCGCAGCTCACCCTATAGGTAAGCTCGTTGTTTTAGGATGTTTAGATCCTACCGCCACATCGTCTTTTCGCCTCTAAACCTATACGTTTCGCTTCTCACCCTATAGGTCAGCATGCACCTGCGCAACCACCAGTGTGTACTTTCAAAACTTTCATGGATTGCAAGCCTCTCCCTTTCAACGGCACTGAGGGTGCCATAGGTCTTCTGCATTGGATTGAGAAAATTGAAGCTGTTTTTGCTGTTTGCGAGTGTCCCCCTGCAAATTGGGTGAAATTTGCTACTGCTACGCTTGAAGGAAGCGCGCTTTCTTGGTGGAAGGCGCAGATTCAGATGTTTGGGTTGGAAACTGCTAATGCTACTGCGTGGGAGGATTTCAAGGACATGATAAAGGAGGAATACTGTCACCGGGATGACATCCACAAGCTTGAGAATGAGTACTATGAGCTCAAGATGGTTGGGTCAGAGATTGAAACTTACACCAAACTGTCCAACGATTATGCTGCTCTTTGCCCAAACATGTCTCGACCCAAGTTCAGACTAGATTTTACTAGCAAATTTAGTTAAGATCAATTACGTAAATTCAGACAAAGTATGAAACCCAAATTCGGACAAGATTAATCACCACAAATTCAGATAGAGAGAATAAATGAACAAATTCGGACAGGATAATCTCTCAAATTCAGACAAATTCCAAACTTACAAATCCGGACACTTGGTATATACGGAAACAAATCCGGAGTTCCTCAAACTCGGATAAGTAATCTTCCAGATTATTTCCCATGCGTGACTTCACACAAGGTCATAAACAAACACGGAAGGAACAACTTCGGAATACATCAAGTTCGGACAACAAAGTCGGAACTTTTAACAAAATACATAAATTCGGACAGCTCAGTTTCAGATCAAACCTCAATCTGCAAAACTTGGAAAATAAGAAAAACCATCTCAGTCGACGAACAACTTCAATTTCTTCAAGTTTTCTGCACAATCTTCACGTCTTCATGATGTTTGGCGGAAACAAACATCAAATCAAGAGCAATGCTGATTTGGAAGGTGGTTAGACCGTTCCGAATCGGTAACCATGCTCTGATACGACCTGAAAGTCCTCGCGACCCCCTGGATCGATGATGAACAACATCCACTGCCCTCGATTCGAGACGTGAAACATAAAAAACGTAAAAGATAAATGGAGAAGAAGATGTAGGAGAAACTCATTCTTTTCATTACAATCAACACAGATTACTACTATACATCTTCTAAAAACTGGTTTAGATCACTAAGATCTAAACCTAGCTTTCTCTTATCGCCCTCTCTAGAATGTGTAGACACTTTTAAAGGATTACAGGAGTTTGTGAGAGTTACCCTAATCTAACCTATCAACACACACACACACACACACACACATATATATATATATATATATATATATGTAGGGAGAGGATCATGAGAAAACTACATCTAAATGAGAAAAACTACAAAACTAACTAAAAAAGCCTTAAAAAAAAGCTAAAAAACATACCAATTTTTTTTTACAATTTTTTTATAAAAAATAGCTATTTTTTATAAAAAATAGCTATTTTTTGTATATAAAAAATAAATTTTTTTTGTTGTACTGCACATGTGCATTATATGTGTACTACACGTGTCCATTATATCCGTAATAATGCACATGTGCAATACAACAAATTTTATTTTATTTTATTTTATTTTTTGAAATATTTTTTCCATACATAAAAAATAGCAATTTTTTATAAAAAAAATGTAAAAAAAATTATGGTATGTTATCTACGCTTTTTAGTTAGTTTTTTGGTTTTCTCATTTAAACTAGTTTTCTCATGATCCATCCCCTATATATATATATATATATATATATATATATATAGGAGAAGGATCCGTTAGGAACCACCCTTTATTGCGAGAACCAATGTGAACACAATCAAAAATACCTAAAAATAGCTAAAAACACACAAATTTTTGTTTTAATATTTTTTATAAAAAAATCGCTACTTTCGGTAGCAAAAAAAAAACTTTAATTTTAATGTAAAAACTATTTAAAAAAAATTTGTGTGTTTTTTTTTTTTTTGATTTTTTTGATTTTTTTGGTTTTTTGGGGTTTAGTTTTTAGCATTTTAGCTTTTGGGGGGGGGGTAAGGTTTTTTTTAGGTTGTGTTCACATTGGTTCTCACGGTTCTCGCAATAAAGGTGGTTCTCGCATGAACCTTACCCTATATATATATATATATATATATAGGGGGCGCTAAAATGAAAACCACACCCAGTTGTAAAAACAGAGAGAACAACTTTCCAACCACTAGATCAACAAGATGGATGGATGAGATTAAAAGTAACTAAAATTAATATTAAATACATTTTTGTTTTATTATGTCTTTAATATTTTAATCCAAAAGGGTAGTTTGGTAAAAGTATTTTTTTGTCTTTTTGTCTTTATTATTTTTGGATTACTTTTTTGTATTATTATATTAGTTGATATTTTTAAAGAGAATATTTTTTATTAAAAACAATTTTAAATTCAAATTTTTTAACAAAACAAATTTTTTGCGCGCCCTTTTTGCACGCCGTTTTTACACCCGACTTTTTCAATCGTCGTTTTTTAACGTGCCGTTTTTTCACGCCCGGCTTTTTCACGCCTCGTTTTTTTAATGCGCCTTTTTTACGACTCGTTTTAAAGCACTGTTTTTTACGCAACGTTTCACACCCTATTTTTTACGTGCCGTTTTTACCGCGCCGTTTTTTTACGCACCGTTCCCGTTTTTGCTCGTCGTTTTTCACTCGCCTTTTTTACGCGCCGTGTTTTAAGCCTCGTTTTTACTCGCCGTTTTTAACATAAAAATTTACGTTTTACAAATTTCATAAAAAGTTTTACGTTTTACGTTTTATACGTTTTACATAAAAATGTTTTACGTTTTACAAACAATTTTAAATTCAGATTTGTTAACAAAACAAATTTTTTGAACGCCGTTTTTACACCCGACTTTTTCACGCATCGTTTTTTAATACGCCGTTTTTTCACGCCCGACTTTTTCACGCCTCGTTTTTTTAATGCGCCGTTTTTACGACCCGTTTTAATGCGCCGTTTTTTACGCAACGTTTTACGCCCTGTTTTTTACGCGCCGTTTTTTTACGGGTCGTTCCCGTTTTTACTTGTCGTGTTTTACTCGCCTTTTTTTACGCGCCGTGTTTTAAGCCTCGTTTTTACTCGCCGTTTTTTACATAAAAAAGTTTTACAAATTTCATAAAAAAGTTTTACGTAAAAAAGTTTTATGTAAAAAAGTTTTACGTTTTACATAAAAAAGTTTTACGGTTTACGAATTTCATAAAAAAGTTTTACGTTTTACATTTTACATAAAAAAGTTTTACATTTTACAAATTACGTAAAAGTTTAACGTTTTACGAGATAAAATTTTTTACCTAAAGTTTTAAGTTTACGTTTTACAAAATTTCATAAAATATTTTACATAAAAGTTTGCGTTTTACGTTTTACAAATTTCGTTAAAAAGTTTTACGTTTTATGTTTTACATAAAAAAAGTTTTACGTTTTACGTTTTACAAATTTCATAAAAAAAGTTTTACGTTTTACGGTTTACAAATTTCATAAAAAAGTTTTACGTTTTACGGTTTTAACCTATTTTTCTACATGTACTTTTTTTCAAAAAAAAATTACGAAAACTTTTTTACGATTTTTAAACTTTTTTACACAAAAAATCAAAACAATGTGTGACAAACATTAACTGAAATGTACTCATTTTATAAAATAAATATATATCACCATATTTGCACCAAACATCTAGTATTAATTGTCTCTGTAACAAACATTAAATGAAATGTACTCTTTTTATAAAAAAAACAAACATTAAACCTTCATTAGTCATACTTAGAGCAGGACGTTGCCTTTGATGATACAAGTCTTGCATTAGTCTTCTAGAACACACACCACCATCATAGGGACGTTTCATTACCGATGCAGATTGAAACCTTGTTGTTGAAGCTGGTGTCTCAGCTGAAGCTGCTGTTGTTGATGAATCAAGTGGGCCTGTTGCTCGACACCGGCATCTCCTTTTTCCATCTCTCTCTCTCTATCTCTCTCTATCTCTCTCTCTCTCTCTGCGCAGAATGGTGAATCCCGTCGGAAATCAGAGCACCGCCGCTGTCGCAACCCCCGATCCCTAATCCCCGGGAAAGGGCGGCCGAGAGCCAGTTTCGGTGGTATCACGTTATTGTCTAATTTGGCAGCGGAAATTTTCATCAGGACCGTAGTTAGGAAATATTTTATCAGAGTAAAATACCACATTTCCATATCATTAAATGCATGTAGGGGTGTTCAAAAAACTCGTGGCTCGCAGCTCGCTCGAAACTCGCTCTAAAAAAGCTCGAAGAAAGCTCGGCTCGAAATTGGCTCGGTTGTAAACGAGCCAGCTCGGCTCGGCTCGGTTTATAAACGAGCCGAGCTCGAGCTTGGTCTGGCTCGGCTCGTGAGCTGCCTCGATAAGGTTTACATCCTTCATTTGTTTGTCCCACATCGATTAGAAAACAAAAACTAAGGGTGTGTCTCCCCTATAAAAGAAGGTAAAGACAAGGAGAAAGTGAATTAACTATTTATACTTGCATATTTAGCCATATGGTTAAATTAAATGGCAATTATGGCCCTTAGGCTATGAAGAAATTCATTTTTAAGGGTTTTTTAAGTATTAAATTTTGCGGTTCTTTGTTAGTTCGAGCTAGATCGAGCCGAGCCGAGCTAGCTCGAATTCTAATCGAGCCGAGCTCGAGCCTCAAATCTCAGCTCGATTTAAAATTCGAGCTCGAGCCGAGCTAGCTCGAATCGAGTTCGAGCCGAGCTCGAGCTGGGTCTAGCTCGGCTCGACTCGGCTCGTTTACAGCCCTAAATGCATGGGTAAAACCTAAGTTTTCATTACACGTATCTTCATAGGGATACATCCTATTTTATTTAAGAAAAACATCTATTTCTTTTTAGGTAACTTTATTGCCACTTTTCCAAGCATTCAGTGCTGTCCAGCTGGCTTCTATTTGGCTTTCACATTTTGTTACCTGAAACGCGTTTTTAAAAACTTTTTGTCAGTGGGAAATACTGGTGAGTGAATCCCAGTTTAATCAAGTTTAAATAAAAACCAATTTGCAGTATTGAGGGCACATCCGCAATTACATTTGTTTCCAAGATATAACAATTAACATCAGTGGTACTGTCATACTCAACTTGTGGAATGTTACCACGCCAGTAACAAATTTTGTATACAAAACCCCAACATACCCACTATAATTGTATTCTTACAAATACTCAATAACTGCTTAGTATATATTTAATTAAGTGAGGTTTTGTAAAAACATTTAACAAAAAGAGGATTACTCACATTGCTGTCTTAGGGTTTTCAGTAAGGATTTCCTGAGAATAATCTATAAATTACATAAATGCACGTGTGTTAGTATAATAACCCAATTTAACTGTCACACCCCGAAATATCAGAGCTGGCGTGACTAGACCGGTATCTTCATTGCACAGCGGAAGCAAATAAGCTAAGTCTTTTAGAAAATGAACGCCACTAAGTACTCGACTCTTCACGGTTCTCCTATTACAACCGTGCCTTGTCTTAAAATGCAACCTGAGAAAGAAACATGCGAAAAATCAACATAAAGTTGAGCGAGTTCATAGTTTGTTTGTAAAAGATTTGAAATAAATCTTTTTGAATAACCGGTTTTTGAAGTATTGTTGAGAAAACGAATTCAAAATCATTTTCTTGTCAAGTTATATGGAAACTTTGTATAAATCAAGTATTCTTGTATGTATCATGTATTCTTGTATGTATCATGTTTTCTTGTCTAGATTATGTACTCTTGTATGTATCCAGTTGTTAATGGGTTGCAAGGCCATTAACATGTGACACGACATAGGAAGTCACCAAACCATAGGCATTTATCTGTAGTCGATTCACGACTGAGACAAAAAACACTACTTGGTTCTAGTTGTCACCAAGAGTGGGGCTGCCCTGACACCCGTTAGATCTAACCTTTTGTTCTGCGGTCTTAGTATGTACACGATTAATGGTGCTTATGTTACCCTATTCGTGACACGATTTCTCGTATCATTCCTCAATTCTTGTATCATTTCTCAATTCTTGTATCATTTCTCAATTCTTGTATCTCTTTGTACTTGTGTTTTCCCGTAGTTCAGAAAACTAGAATTTGTGTGTATGCATATTTCGAAAAATACGCTTGTTTGAAAAACCGGTATAAAACATAAGCTTTTCGTAAACCATTTGTGTATGTTAAAACTTGCTTGTAAAATGGTTTAGAAATATGTAATTCATGTATGTTTTGCAAAAAGTGCATGTCTTTCCACCCCGAAAACATTTAGAAAAAATGTAAAACAGTGAAAAGGTGGGGTTATGAACTCACCTGAATATTCCTTGTGCGAAACTAGCTAATTACGACTTCGCGATGTCGTTTCCAAGACGAGGCTCGCTAGCGTCTATTCTACAATATTCCTAACATGGAATATCTAATAAGTTTCTAACCAAAGACTGTAATTACGTGTTACCGAGCTCTACCGAATCGTTAATCGAACGATTCGTTGGTACGTTGTTAACTTAAAAGCAACGAAGATGTTATACTTGTTAACTCGATTTGAGAAGTCGTATGTTGATATATAGGAATATTCGTATGAAAGTAATATATAATGAACTTGTATTATTTATCGTGCCTTGTATGAAAATTATCAAAATATGTGTATATGCCGTTTAGGCGTTTGTAATAAATATAAAAAAATTATATTTATTTTATAAGAGAATTCGTGTGTTTGAAATAAATATACAACTATATTTATTTTGTAAAAAAAACAAATTCATGTTGTACGATGTTTTAAATAAATAGATAAGTTATATCTATTTCATAAAAGAATCGTTGTTTTTGTTTGACGTTTGAAGTAAACTATATTTACTTTCGTAAAATAATTCGTCGAGTTTTCGAAGTCTAAAAATAAATATAATAACTATATTTATTTTGTAAAACGAATACGAGTTGCTTGACGCTTGAAATAAATATATAAAATATATTTATTTTATAAAAGAATTGTCGTTTTCGTATGTGATAAAGCGTCGTCAAAAAAGTGATATACATATTTATATTGGTCCTGATAAAAGTCGCTTTTTAATAAAACATGTTGTATTTTACGGGTTTTCTCGAAAAACGGGCAGAGTTTCCTCTGTTTTTTGGACGCCCCGGACAACCAAGTTGTCGTTATTCCTCGAAATTCAAACAATGATCAGTATTACTTCAAAAATTAATCAAACTATATAACTTTCGCCAATATGTCAAAATTTAACTATAATCAATCGGTTCAAGCTCGTTATCACATAATAAAAATAAGGAACAATTAACGTAAATACTATTCGTTTTAAATCTTTTTACCGAATCTTTGTGTAGAAACGCCGAAAATAAGTCAGCTGAGTCGACCGGGTCAACTGAGTTGACCGAGTCGAACCGAAACACACCGAGTCGAACCGAGTTGCACCGAGTCGAGACCCAAACCCGAACTGATCTGTTGACTCGCTTGACCGTCTGTTGACTGGGTTGACTCGGTTTGACCGAGTCAAACCGAGTTATACCGAACCCGAATTGAACCGTTCCGCGAGACCCGAACAAGACTCGAACCACCTGCCTGGATCTGAATCAACATTTGAGATGAAACAAAAGGAACCCGAACCAAAACTCGAAACTGAGCACGAATATACAGCCAAAACTGAACAGAAACTCACTTGAATACCCGAACTTGAACCAAATCGAACCCGGAACCGGTGAATCTTCGCCGGATAAAGACAATGTCCGGCGGTCAATGGCACCGACCGCCGGTTATCTCGCTCTTCTCAGCTTTCTCTCTCTTCTCGCCGCCTCTCTCTCTCTTCTTCCTCTCTCTCTCTCTTCTGTTCGGTCGCCGCCGCACCACCACCTCACAGTGGTGGTGGTGTTCCGTTCTGTCATCGGTAAAAGGGGGGTATGGTGTCGCCGCTCAGAGACATCGAGAAGGAGGGAAAAGGTTGGGGGTGTTGTCAGTGGTCGGAGCCACCACCGCCGCCACTCACGGCGGCGCATCTGCCGTCGCAATCGGAACCGAGAAAGGGAAAGGGGTGGCTGGGTTGGGCCTTGATTGTGAAGAGGAGAAGGTTCCTCTGTGTTTGTATATGCATAGATCGAGAGGAAAGAGAGGCATTAGAGGGATGAAGGGCCAGTTTTATTTGTGTGTGTATAATAATATGCAGACAATGAACTTTGAGAGAGTGGGGAGGTGATTTATAGAAGGGATGAGTTCTATTGTCTTTTATGTATTTAGTCTACATTCAGGTCAAACATTTTACATGGTAACATGTTTTATCCAATGACCTAAAATCTCTTGTAGAGATTTATTGTTGATTTCATTAGATCTTGATGAGATTACTCAGATTTTGTTAAGATTTTTAAGAAATAGATCTGATTATGTGCAGGTTTAGGTTTGTGGGTTTTGGGCTTGGGCCTAGGGCCCACAAGCCCATCTCATGTGTAAGTGGCCCGTAACTCATACGAGACCTGATATCGCGACCCAAGTTCCATGAGCACAGAATATTCGTGTAATATCCACATTTGTCAGTGTCGTCAGTATTTTGTACGGTATCGGTCCGTTGTCGCGTAATATTCAGCAGATTTTCCGTAAATCACCACACGCGCACTGTATAGCTGAACAAACGTTCTTGGGCACTCCAAAGGCCTGGTTAGGTTAATTAGCGTCGTAAGTACTATTTATTATCGCGTTAATCGCCTGTTAATCATGAAATTAAGGGCGTAAATTACAGGTTGTCACATTCTCCCCCTGTTAATAAAATTTCGTCCTCGAAATTTAGATTACGTCAACTCCTTAGAGCTACGTTTTATGTAAGCAATTACGAATAGTACCAGAGTGAACAATCATGAAATCGAATCAAGACTTATTCGAATGATGTGAATTCAAGGAAGTATCGCAAGATGCAAATGAATTCTAGAAATGATTGCATCCAATAAATGAATTTTAGATTTCAACAAGCTCAAATGTACTAGTTTGCATGAAACGCTCGATCACGATCAGCCCAAGCTGCAAGTTCTACCGACGCCACAAGGTGTCGTAGTGAATGAAACAATTCAAGTATAGCCGGTGATCGAACAAGTATCACCTGTGTTTGAAGTCAAATGAAAGTGCAATAATAAATCGAAGCGTATTTAATCTAAATAAATAAATAAATAAATAAATCCGTGCATGAGATTAGCGTAAGCTTCAATTTAGTGAAAATGTCAACTCAAGGTGTCAAAATCAACAAACGACTGAATGGAGCCGTAGACCAAGCAAATCTACTACGACTCAGAACAATGAAATGCTTGTTAAAACGAATTCGAATATGATGTTTTCAATACATCATATGGTGTCTTGAATTGAATATGTGAAATGAACAAGTTCAAACAATTGAATTTGACTTCGGCACAAACCGACAATAAATATGTGACAACTCGAGTTTCAAAGATTTCAATTTTCGCATTTATTGCACGTTCACTACTTGTTTAGTATTTACTTGCACAATTGGTTTGCCTTGTAAATGTATACGTTTTGGATTTGATAAGGTTTATGAATGAATTGTCAAATACTTGAATGTGGTGATAAAAATGTAAATTGTGTAGTTGTGCATGTAATATGTAATAGACAATACTTAAGGGTGTATAGTGCTAATAGTGAAACTTTAATCATTCTTAACCCTAATCCCTTTTCACTAATCATCACCAAAGAAACAAAACACGTACTTTCATATTCTCTGATTCTCTCTGACAATCATCATCATCATCATTGGCACAAGTTCTTCATCACTCTTGATTTCCTCTCTTTGTCTAGAATCAATTCAAGGTAATTGTTTAATCATTGCTTGTTGTTAATCGTTGATTGATTGATTCATGTAAAAAGCCTAGTTCCACATGTAATGATTCTGTGTTATTGAATTCTGATTATTGTGAAATGATGTTGATTGTTGTGTAATCGTTTCCTGATGTTAAGATACAAGAATTGTAGAATGACTGATTGATAATTGGATTACTGCAGTACAGATGCAATGAAATTAGGGTTTTGATCGTATGAATGTAAGAATGTAACTGCTATCTTGATTCTGTGAATTGAATTTGGAAATCACGTATGTTGAAACTCGTTGTTAACAGTCAGGGTTTTGTGAAGTCACAAAAGTCTGAGTTTTGATTGTTTGTCTGAGTTTCTTGATGAAAAGTCTGAACTTTATAGTGAATGCATATGGTCAGAGCTTTGTAAACTTTTGAGGTCAGAGTTTCTTGTTTGTTGCTTGTCCGAATTTTAAGAGGAGAACCCCCTTGTCCGACTTTGTGAAGGGGAAGTCCCCCTTGTCCCCTGTCCGAGTTTCATGGCCCCAACCCCCCCCCCCCACCTGGTCCGAGTTTTAAGTATGGAAGCCCTCCCTCTTGTCCGAATTTTTGTAAAAGAAAACCCTAGTGTCCGAATTTTAAGGGGGGAAGGTGTGTCAGGGTTTTGTTGTGGCCTTGGTCCGGGTTTCTTGCGTAGGATGGTTGTCTGGCCTTTTTGCTTGTGTGGTTGTGCCCAACTTTGTGATTTAAAACCTAGTGCTACCCTGATTGCATAACAAACAGTCCGAATTTCACATATGATATATGTTTGTGACAAACGTCAGTGTTAAAGCTTACTGTATGTTCTGTATATGTCTGTATGCTACTAAAGGTGACTGCATGATCCTGTATGTGTGAACAATCTCCTCATATCATTCTGTACACAACTATCACACGGATCACAACTGTTTAGACATCAATGACTCATAAACCCTAATTGAATGTAAACACTTATCTCGGATTTATGTGCAATGTACCATAGGTCGTGTGTAACGGACTTTAACATTAATTAACACTAGAAGCAATAACATACCGAGCAAACCAAGGTGAGTTCACACCCTTACTAAGGCATGGGATTCCCAGGGCTTGGGAATGGGATTGAAGGAATGAGATTGAATAGATTCGTACTTACACTGTTACTAGACTACCTACCATCGTCCTCGGTTGTGCAGGACACATACGTAAAACCTACGTATACTTGTGCTACTCACTGTCCTCAGGTTGCGAAGGACACTCACGTAAAACCTACGTGAACTCATACTCACTACTGCCTCGGTTGTGTCAGGCACTTACGTAAAACCTACGTAAACCCCCGCGTACCCCTATCCTCGGTTTGTGAAGGATACTTACGTAAAACCTACGTAAAGCTTGTACGTATTACTGTTCTTGGGTTATGAAGAACACTTATGGTTACGAATAGTCTAGTGGATATACAGCATGGGAAGCCCCCACCAATAGAACGTACTATCGGCCCAGTAGAGCCACATGTTACAAACGAACTTACTATTACACATTTACTTTCTGTGAACTCGCTCAACTAGTTGTTGATCCTCTGTTACATGCCTTGCAGGTCGTTAGGTACATGGAGCTTGCACAGGGAGGAGCTGGTCGTTGTGGGCACGGATCGTGAATGTTTTGTTAAATACTTTATGACATTTCATACTTTATTATGTTGGATTTTATTTATACGCTTCCGCTAAACAGTGATAACATACTTATGTTTTGGAACACCTTTCATATGGATGGGTTTGGTTTGAATACAATTCCTTTTACTATATACATTGTTCTATATGATTGGTGGCTTGATCCTGGTCAGTCACGCTCCCAAGTGGTGATACTCCGCAGGTGGATTTTGGGGGTGTGACAGATTGGTATCAGAGCCATTGGTTATAGAGAACTTGGTTTTAATAAGGGGAAAATGTTTTCATTAAAACCAGACTATAACCAGTACAGTGCTCAACGATCCACAACGACGCCTCGGTCCACGTGCAAGACTCAACATCCTAGGTAATAAGGTTTATGTTTATTGCCTACATGCTAGAATTGCATAGAACTTTGCTCGTAGTATGCTTAAATTACATTGCACTATTTGTTATTGCTTGAGAACACTTGTGTGCTTACACTCTTCTGTCATCGCACTATCCGCGAACCTTTCTCACTTATGTTGCCTTTGATGTGAAGATCAAAGGCCGGACGTATTAACTTGACACAAGCCCAGTTGACGGCTCTTATCAATGAACAAGTTGCTGCGGCACTTGCAGCTGCAAACGCAGGAGGTATACCCTGCAGTCGTAACTCATCCTAGGATCTTTAGATCCTACGTTCCTAAACAACTCTTGTGTTTAACTTTATTTTGTTCTTACACATTAGGTCAACCCGTTCAGCAACCTGTGTGTACTTTCAAGAACTTCATGGACTGTCGTCCAAGTACGTTTAGTGGCACTGAAGGAGCGGTTGGACTCCTCCACTGGTTCGAAAAACTCGAGTCTGTGTTCGAGATGTGTGAATGCCCTGAGGCTCGCAGGGTGAAGTACGCCACTGGCACACTTGAAGGAATTGCGCTAACTTGGGGGAACGCGCAAGTTCAGATTTTAGGGTTGGCAGCTGCTAACGCCACCCCTTGGAATGATTTCAAGGAACTGATCAAAAGGGAATACTGCACACGGGAAGACATTCACAAGTTGGAAGATGAGTTTTTACCATTTGAAAATGACTGGGTCAGAAATTGAGGCTTATACTAAAAGGTCAAACGAGCTGGCCGTGCTGTGTCCAACTATGGTGGACCCTCCAATTAAGCGTATTGAATTGTATCTCAAGGGGTTAGCGCCAGAGATTCGGAGCCATGTGACATCGGCTAATCTTGACAACATCCAGGCTATTCAACGCCTCGCTCATCGCCTCACGGATCAGGCAGTGGAACAGAACAGACTGCCTAAACGTATCAGCGCTACTGCTACCGTTACCACTTCTGCTACTCCTGCTAACCCAGTGACAACAAGAGAAAATGGGAGGGGGATTCCAGCAAGGGATCAGCTTCAGTTCAGTCGCAAGTTCAGCAGCGAAAGACTGACAGTTATCAGAGTCCCAGTCAGCACTCTTCAGGCAGTCACAGGCAGGGTGGATATCGAGGGAACCTTCCAAGATGCAACAACTGTAACAGACACCACAGTGGCCAGTGTAACAAGGGTCGCTGTCAAAGATGCCTCAAGATGGGACATGAGGCCAAGGATTGTAGGAGCCCTCGGCCTGCGAACCAGAATCAACAGCAGCACCAACCACAGCAGAATCAGCAGCAGGGCAACAAGGGATGTTTTCATTGTGGTGCTGAAGGTCTGTAACACCTCGAAATTTTTGCGTCCAATAATGTGCCGACACGTGTCCTAAATTTACACGTGGCATTGAAGGACTAAAATTGACAAACCTTGAACATATGTAAATTCGAGGATTATAAATGTCAATCAAGGGTAATATACTTTATAGTATCCCTAAATGATGCTCGTACCTTCAAACGGATAAATCATGGATCGTACGGAAACGAAACGCGAAAGAAAGTGAGAGATTACAAGCTATAGGGGTTAAACGTGTCAACATGTTTAATTATACCTCTGAGTGACCATTTAACGAACCCGGGGCTTCGTAACAGTAAAATACGCTCACTAGAATATAATATATAAATTTCGCGAAGTTCCGTTTTAAAACGAGAAAGTTATGATCAAATCCGTATGCGAGGGGTAAAAAGCGTCAATAATAAAGGTTAAAACCTTTCTAATAATATTGAAAATAACCAAGGGGCCGAATAATACATATAAATAACACGAGGCCCTTAGTTGTAAATAACCAAGGGCCAAATCGCAAAGTTGCCCCTTCGGTTCCGAAAGGTCAGGTTATTAATTACAAAGATTCTGATCATGATTATAAAAGATTCAAGTTACCCCTTCAAAACCCGAAAGGTCAAGTTGATGATTACTAAAGATTTCATTATTTATTACTAAAGATTTTATCATTATTACCAAGATTTAGTCATGATTATAAAATATTCAAGTTACCCCTTCAAAACCCGAAAGGTCAGGTTAATGATTACGAAAGATTTCGTTATTAATTATCAGATTCTCGTAATCATTTTAAAAGCCTTGAAAAACCACCCTCTCGCGACCCGCGTTGAGATTTGGGGTAAGTGAAGGCGGGCCGCGAGCCCCCCTAAGATACGCGCATGATTTTAAAAACCAGGCGACCCGCGTACAAGGTGCATGGTTCCCCCATGCGGGCCGCGTCAGGCGCCCAGATGCAGAAACATGCTTAACTTGGCTGTTCAGCCTTCTAAAAGCCATGACCTGCATTTAAACCTTCAAAGTGACCCCTAAACAACTCCTAAACACTAGGGACACATGTTGGAAGGTTGGGGTTAGTTGGGGGACTTGTGTGTCAAAATTTGTTGTGAAACCTTACTATAAAAGGGCATGTTTGGTTCATAACATTCACCACAACACAAACACTTCTATCTGATCATTCTAAGAGCTCTCTAGCTTCCATCTCTGCTCTATAAGCAAGAACACACTTCTGTAAGTCGTTCATACTCATTTTGGTCCTGCATTTCCATAGTTATAGCTCATAAACGCAACCGTTGTAACTAACGGCTGTCATTACAATAACTTGCAAATGGTTCAGTCTTATGACGGATCAAAAGTAGTTATGAGTTGGTATTTATGTGGGTAATAAACCTCTAAAAAGGTTCCCCCTGATCACCACTCTAACTATGTCAAATATCGAGTCAAACGTGCGGTTAAAAAGTCAACAGAAAGCTATTTTAGCGATTTATGCATAATCTGTAATGTATATGTTATGAAACCTGTTTTGACACTTATAAAACATGATATTAAGTATATAAACTTGTTTGCGCTCGTTTGAATCGATCATTTGCTATATTGAACCGGTTCGGAGCCGAATGTCGCAAAAGTTTGACTTTTGCTTTGACTTCAGTTCTGACCCGTTTTAGTAAGGTATAAATATACCTTAGGACTCTCTTAGGACCAGGTTACATGATGGTACAAACCTCTGTGATCGGTTCATGAGTTATCCGAGTCTTTTGCGCAATTCCGTCATTCGCCTAAAAGTTGACCGTAACGGCCTTTTTAAAATTAAAACGAGTATTTCGGACACGTGAACGGACCAAAACCTTGCTTATTAAATTATAAGCATGTCCTTAAAGTTTCACGTCAATCCGAGGTCTAGAATGAGAGTTATGCTAATTAGCGCAATTTAAATAAACTTTTGTAATAAACGGCGCAATTAGCATAACACCTATCTAAACCAAGATTTCGTCACCAAAACCTTTATCCACTGTATTAAAATAATATTTTGGGAATTTTAAAGATTTTTAGTAATTTTTACCTTGCTCATAACCTGCGGTTATGGCTACGGTTCGGTAAATACCGAATATGCCCTTTTTGGCCAAAACATGAGTTCTACAAGGTCTTTTGACCCGATTCCAGTTGCTACTGGTTTTAAATAATAAATAAAGTATTTTAAGCTTTATAAGCTGTTCGGGAAACTCAGATTTCCTGTAGAACTCGAAAAGCCCTTTTAAAGTCTTTAAAATGACCGAAAAGCCCCTACGGGGCATAATACTAACTTAAACTCGTTACGGGCGTCACGGAAGGTATCCTACTGATACCACAACCCATTTAAGGCATATTGACTTAGGAAATAAGCGTACGACTCTCATGATTAACCGTTTCGCCTATTGCGCGCACGGTTCGGCTTATGAAACTAGTTTTCATAATTTAGCCGATACGGGTCAAATAATATCATTTGAACCCCAAAATCCAGAGTGTGAACCATTAACCCATATAAAACAAGTCTCTGAACTTGTTGGGACAGAATCACACTCCATTCTCGGTTTTCGCCTTTCACGCGATTAAACCATATCTATATATATATCGGAACCAACCGGTCTAGGCTATAGCCATTATAACGACCCGTTAGGATTCTAAGAGGTTAATTAAAACCTTCGTTCCAGATTAGGAGCCCCAGTAAAAGCTATCGGTGATTTAATCCAAATTAAGGAAATATACTTGCAAAGGTAAATACTTTAACTTATTTCCCCTATATGGGCTTGGGTTACGGTATATTAATACCGCTTGATTGAGCATTATATTCTTCCATCGCTTAGGTGGTTAAATTAAATAATATGATCGGCTCATTTAAACAGTTTTGTTGCTTATAAGCCTTTGGGGGGTTTAATGACCGTTGTCCCGGATATCCTTGACATCATTTTACGAAATGGCCACGACCATCGACATCCCGGTGTAGGCGTACACCCGGTATAAAGTGTCGACATTAAATTAAAAGACGTAGCCGTTGGTTTTTATACTACGGTTTTACGCAAACGTGGTGTGTCTATAAATCTTTAACCCGGCACGACCCGGGCTACTGAACGCATAAAAGAACATGTAAAACGTTCACAAGATTTTATTATAATTTTCCCAAGTTATAAAAGAGTTTGTGCCTTGTGCATTCAAATCAATTTTAATAAACATTTTCAAATGTGTCAGTTGAATGTATTTACCAGTGTAAACTGACGTATTTTCCCCAAAAAGATTAAGTGCAGGTACCTAAACGTAAATTGGCTGGTATTAGCTCCTTAGCGTCGTGATAAGTCTCGCAAGCTTGATTGCAGCATCTGATGGAACAATACTTTATGTTTATTTACGATCCACTATGGATATATTCAACCCCTGTAATACATTTGATATTACAACCAGAGGTTGGAGTTTATATATTTATCTTATGCTTCCGCTGTGCATTATATAATTGTGTGGTTTGACTATATTGTTGCCAACATCGTCACGGTAATCCCCCACCGGGCCCACCGGTGAGACACGTGGAAATCGGGGTGTGACAAGGTCACTTCAAAAGACACTCCCCTCAGCTAAACCGAAACCAGAACAACAACAACAACAATAACAACAACCAGGGCAATGGCAACAACAATAATGGGGGAAACAACAACGGTGGGAACAACAACGGCAATGAAGCAAGGGGTCGTGCATTTGTGTTGGGGCAGGGTGATGCCAGAAATGATTCTAACGTAGTCATGGGTAAGTTTCTTCTTGACGACTTATTCGACCAGTTGCAAGGGTCGAGTTACTACTCCAAGATTGATCTAAGGTCAGGTTATCACCAACTGAGAGTCCGGGATGAGGACGTCTCCAAGACAGCATTTAGAACTCGCTACGGCCATTACGAGTTCCTAATCATGCCATTTGGTCTTACGAACGCGCCTGCAGTTTTCATGGACCTTATGAACAGGGTGTGCAAACCCTATCTAGACAAGTTCGTCATCGTTTTCATCGACGACACCATGATCTACTCCAAGAGTCAGGAGGAACACGAGCAGCACTTACGACTTATCTTGGAACTTCTTCGAAAGGAACAACTGTACGCCAAGTTTTCAAAATGCGACTTCTGGCTTCGTGAAGTCCACTTCTTAGGCCATGTGTTGAACAAGGATGGGATTCATGTCGATCCATCCAAGGGAGATTCGATCAGGAACTGGCCTGCACCGCGTACACCAACGGAAATACGCCAATTCTTGGGTTTGGCGGGTTACTATAGATGATTCATCAAAGACTTTTCGAAGATCGCACAGCAGCTTATAATGCTGACACAGAAAGGTGTTACCTATCGTTGGGGTAATACACAAGAAGCGGCTTTTCAGTACTTGAAGGATAGACTATGCAGTGCACCTATTCTCTCATTGCCAGAAGGCACAGACGATTTTGTGGTCTATTGTGACGCATCGATACAGGGGCTTGGTTGTGTATTGATGCAGCGTGATAAAGTTATTGCCTACGCTTCGCGGCAACTCAAAGTTCATGAACGGAACTACACGACGCACGATCTAGAGCTGGGAGCTGTTGTTTTCGCACTTAAGATATGGCAACACTACCTGTACGGTACCAAGTGCACTATTTACACCGATCACAGGAGTCTCGAGCATATCTTCAAGCAGAAGGAATTGAACATGCGTCAACGACGATGGGTCGAGTTACTTAATGATTACGAATGCGCCATCAAGTACCATCCAGGCAAAGCCAATGTTGTGGCTGACGCTCTCAGTCAAAAAGACACTCTACCTAGGCGTGTACGAGCTTTGCAGCTCACTATTCAGTCTGATCTTCCTGCACAAATACGAGATGCTCAGGTGGAAGCATTGAAACCAGAAAACGTCAGGGCTGAAGCCTTACGCGGCTCAAGGCAACGATTAGAACAGAGGGAAGACGGCGCCTACTATGTAACAGGGTGTATTTGGGTACCACTATACGGCGGTTTACGAGAACTTGTGATGGATGAAGCTCATAAGTCTCGCTACTCGGTACATCCAGGTTCGGATAAAATGTACCACGATCTCAGAACTACATATTGGTGGCCTAGCATGAAGGCCCACGTTGCAACTTACGTCAGCAAATGTTTGACTTGTGCGAGAGTCAAGACAGAGTACCAGAAACCCTCATGCCTACTTCAGCAACCCAGGATACCACAGTGGAAATGGGAAGAAATTTCCATGGATTTTGTTACTAGTCTGCCTAGATCCCAGCGTGGGAATGATACTATTTAGGTGATCGTAGATCGACTCACAAAGTCTGCTCATTTCTTGGCTATCAAAGAAACGGATAAGTTCTCTACTCTAGCAGACATCTACTTGAAAGAAGTTGTTTCAAGGCACGGAGTGCCAACCTCCATTATTTCGGATCGGGATGCACGATTCACTTCAGAACTATGGCAAGCAATGCATAAAGCTTTTGGCTCTCAATTAGACATGAGTACAGCTTACCACCCTCAGACGGATGGGCAGTCTGAGCGCACGATTCAAACCCTAGAAGACATGCTTCGGGCATGTGTTATTGATTTCGGCAACAGCTGAGAAAAGCATCTCCCGTTAGTGGAGTTTTCTTACAATAACAGTTACCACACCAGCATTCAGGCCGCTCCATTCGAGGCATTGTACGGATGTAAATGTCGGTCACCTCTCTGTTGGGCAGAGGTGGGGGATAGTCAGATCACAGGTCCAGAAATGGTAGTTGATGCTACTGAACAAATTGCACAGATACGACAACGCATGGCGGCAGCTCGTGATCGCCAGAAAAGCTACGCTGATAAACGCAGAAAACCGCTCGAGTTCCAAGTTGGGGATCGAGTGCTACTCAAAGTCTCACCCTGGAAGGGTGTGGTTCGTTTTGGTAAACGAGGCAAGCTCAATCCACGGTATGTTGGACCGTTCGAAATCACTGAAAGAATAGGCAAGGTAGCCTACAGACTAAACCTACCAGCTGAACTCGGTGCAGTTCACAACGTATTCCACGTGTCGAATCTGAAGAAGTGTCTGTCAGATGAGACCCTCATAGTTCCTTTTAAGGAACTCACTATCGACGAGCGGTTGCAGTTCGTCGAGGAACCAGTTGAAATCACGGACCGGGATGTCAAGGTCCTCAAGAACACTAGAATACCTCTTGTTCGGGTTCGTTGGAACTCCGGTAGTGGCCCAGAGTACACCTGGGAACGAGAAGATCAAATGGAACTCAAGTATCCCCAGTTATTCGAAAACCGCGCAACCACTACTGAGGCTGAAGCTACTACTACAGAATTTCGGGACGAAATTCCAAATCAACGGGGGGATGATGTGACACCCCAGGAAAAACAGTAAGCGATACAACTTACCTAGCTTCCTCAGTAACCGCATGCTAAATTTCGGGACGAAATTTCTTTCAAGTTGGGGATAATGTGACAACTCGAGTTTCCAAGATTTCAATTTTTGCATTTATTGCACGTTCACTACTTGTTTAGTATTTACTTGCACAATTGGTTTGCCTTGTAAATGTATACGTTTTGGATTTGATAAGGTTTATGAATGAATTGTCAAATACTTGAATGTGGTGATAAAAATGTAAATTGTGTAGTTGTGCATGTAATATGTAATAGACAATACTTAAGGGTGTATAGTGCTAATAGTGAAACTTTAATCATTCTTAACCCTAATCCCTTTTCACTAATCATCACCAAAGAAACAAAACACGTACTTTCATATTCTCTGATTCTCTCTGACAATCATCATCATCATCATTGGCACAAGTTCTTCATCACTCTTGATTTCCTCTCTTTGTCTAGAATCAATTCAAGGTAATTGTTTAATCATTGCTTGTTGTTAATCGTTGATTGATTGATTCATGTTAAAACCCTAGTTCCACATGTAATGATTCTGTGTTATTGAATTCTGATTATTGTGAAATGATGTTGATTGTTGTGTAATCGTTTCCTGATGTTAAGATACAAGAATTGTAGAATGATTGATTGATAATTGGATTACTGCAATACAGATGCAATGAAATTAGGGTTTTGATCGTATGAATGTAAGAATGTAACTGCTATCTTGATTCTGTGAATTGAATTTGGAAATCACGTATGTTGAAACTCGTTGTTAACAGTCAGGGTTTTGTGAAGTCACAAAAGTCTGAGTTTTGATTGTTTGTCTGAGTTTCTTGATTAAAAGTCTGAACTTTATAGTGAATGCATATGGTCAGAGCTTTGTAAACTTTTGAGGTCAGAGTTTCTTGTTTGTTGCTTGTCCGAATTTTAAGGGGAGAACCCCCTTGTCCGACTTTGTGAAGGGGAAGTCCCCTTTGTCCCCTGTCCGAGTTTCATGGCCCCAAAACCCCCCACCTGGTCCGAGTTTTAAGTAGGGAAGCCCTCCCTCTTGTCCGAATTTTTGTAAAAGAAAACCCTAGTGTCCGAATTTTAAGGGGGGAAGGTGTGTCAGGGTTTTGTTGTGGCTTTGGTCCGGGTTTCTTGCTTAGGATGGTTGTCTGACCTTTTTGCTTGTGTGGTTGTGCCCAACTTTGTGATTTAAAACCTAGTGCTACCCTGATTGCATAACAAACAGTCTGAATTTCACATATGATATATGTTTGTGACAAACGTCAGTGCTAAAGCTTACTGTATGTTCTGTATATGTCTGTATGCTACTAAAGGTGACTGCATGATCCTGTATGTGTGAACAATCTCCTCATATCATTCTGTACACAACTATCACACGGATCACAACTGTTTAGACATCAATGACTCGTAAACCCTAATTGAATGTAAACACTTATCTCGGATTTATGTGCAATGTACCATAGGTCGTGTGTAACGGACTTTAACATTAATTAACACTAGAAGCAATAACATACCGAGCAAACCAAGGTGAGTTCACACCCTTACTAAGGCATGGGATTCCCAGGGCTTGGGAATGGGATTGAAGGAATGAGATTGAATAGATTCGTACTTACACTGTTACTAGACTACCTACCATCGTCCTCGGTTGTGCAGGACACATACGTAAAACCTACGTATACTTGTGCTACTCACTGTCCTCAGGTTGCGAAGGACACTCACCTAAAACCTACGTGAACTCATACTCACTACTGCCTCGGTTGTGTCAGGCACTTACGTAAAACCTACGTAAACCCCCGCGTACCCCTATCCTCGGTTTGTGAAGGATACTTACGTAAAACCTACGTAAAGCTTGTACGTATTACTGTTCTCGGGTTATGAAGAACACTTATGGTTACGAATAGTCTAGTGGATATACAGCATGGGAAGCCCCCACCAATAGAACGTACTATCGGCCCAGTAGAGCCACATGTTACAAACGAACTTACTATTACACATTTACTTTCTGTGAACTCGCTCAACTAGTTGTTGATCCTCTGTTACATGCCTTGCAGGTCGTTAGGTACATGGAGCTTGCACAGGGAGGAGCTGGTCGTTGTGGGCATGGATCGTGAATGTTTTGTTAAACACTTTATGACATTTCATACTTTATTATGTTGGATTTTATTTATACGCTTCCGCTAAACAGTGATAACATACTTATGTTTTGGAACACCTTTCATATGGATGAGTTTGGTTTGAATACAATTACTTTTACTATATACATTGTTCTATATGATTGGTGGCTTGATCCTGGTCAGTCACACTCCCAAGCGGTGATACTCCACAGGTGGATTTTGGGGGTGTGACAGAATACTTGTATCGACAAGAAAACTTTCGGCATGGTCACAACGAAAACCATGTATGTATCTTGGAAAGAAATGAAGTTTCAAGCAAATGTGTTGACCTGATAACGAAGAAGCCAACAATTACAATAATGCAGGTCATTCGAATCACAAATCAACAATAAGATTTAGCGAAACAATACTTGAACTTCAATGAAACGCTTTATTCGAAACGAAACCACATGCGTAACAAACGATGCATGCGTAACATATGAATTTTCAAGAAATGAAGCAAATGAATATTCTCTATACTGAAGGAAATGATCGTGACACAATGACCATCAAGAGGAGTAGAGATACGAAAATCTACTCAGTAAGTGTGAAAGTCGAAATTTCAATAAAAGAAATTTAAGGACTTTACCTGGAGTTACATGTGATAACCAGTTATTAGGTGACATTACCATGGAATGTCAAACATAGCGTATTCGTCGTGATAGGGGGAATGCGGAGACACACGTCTTCTTTTTAGCATGACTCGTGTCGTTTGCAGGACCGCGTGTCAACTGCTGCTTCCTCGAAAGTCGTATGTGGCGTACTTCAACCTCCGTTGATGTATAGCTTTAAGTTCCACGTATACCTGTGCACTGGCGTTTCGTTATGCGTAGGTTGCCTGCTCGGGAAGTCAAAATATCATAGACAATATGGATAATAGTGTGTGCCCGAGTTAATATTCGCAGTTCCTACGTGATGAACTTCAACCTGAGTTTTTGTAGGTCTTATATGCATGTTTCCTAAAATCTCAGAGTTTTGTGTACTGTATGCTACTATCTTGTGTACCGCGTGTAATCACCACAATAACGTATGTTTGAAAACAAAATCTTGACTGTTTGTTTTTCGGCAACAGTTGGAGACCATATTCGAGTCTTAGGCGTTCTGTATGTATTCAGGATTTAATATTCTAAGTTCCCAGGGGAATATGAGGTTAGAGCCTAGGTATCTCTACAGAGAATCCTATTCGCTGTAACCTATAGCTCTGATACCAATCTGTCACACCCCGAAATATCAGAGCTGGCGTGACTGGACCGGTATCTTCATTGCACAGCGGAAGCAAATAAGCTAAGTCTTTTAGAAAATGAACGCCACTAAGTACTCGACTCTTCACGGTTCTCCTATTCCAACCGTGCCTTGTCTTAAAATGCAACCTGAGAAAGAAACATGCGAAAAATCAACATAAAGTTGAGCGAGTTCATAGTTTGTTTGTAAAAGATTTGAAATAAATCTTTTTGAATAACCGGTTTTTGAAGTATTGTTGAGAAAACGAATTCAAAATCATTTTCTTGTCAAGTTATATGGAAACTTTGTATAAATCAAGTATTCTTGTATGTATCATGTATTCTTGTATGTATCATGTTTTCTTGTCTAGATTATGTACTCTTGTATGTATCCAGTTGTTAATGGGTTGCAAGGCCATTAACATGTGACACGACATAGGAAGTCACCAAACCATAGGCATTTATCTGTAGTCGATTCACGACTGAGACACAAAAACACTACTTGGTTCTAGTTGTCACCAAGAGTGGGGCTGCCCTGACACCCGTTAGATCTAACCTTTTGTTCTGCGGTCTTAGTATGTACACGATTAATGGTGCTTATGTTACCCTATTCGTGACACGATTTCTCGTATCATTCCTCAATTCTTGTATCATTTTTCAATTCTTGTATCATTTCTCAATTCTTGTATCTCTTTGTACTTGTGTTTTCCCGTAGTTCAGAAAACTAGAATTTGTGTGTATGCATATTTTGAAAAATACGCTTGTTTGAAAAACCGGTATAAAACATAAGCTTTTCGTAAACCATTTGTGTATGTTAAAACTTGCTTGTAAAATGGTTTAGAAATATGTAATTCATGTATGTTTTGCAAAAAGTGCATGTCTTTCCACCCCGAAAACATTTAGAAAAAATGTAAAACAGTGAAAAGGTGGGGTTATGAACTCACCTGAATATTCCTTGTGCGAAACTAGCTAATTACGACTTCGCGATGTCGTTTCCAAGACGAGGCTCGCTAGCGTGTATTCTACAATATTCCTAACATGGAATATCTAATAAGTTTCTAACCAAAGACGGTAATTACGTGTTACCGAGCTCTACCGAATCGTTAATCGAACGATTTGTTGGTACGTTGTTAACTTAAAAGCAACGAAGATGTTATACTTGTTAACTCGATTTGAGAAGTCGTATGTTGATATATAGGAATATTCGTATGAAAGTAATATATAATGAACTTGTATTATTTATCGTGCCTTGTATGAAAATTATCAAAATATGTGTATATGCCGTTTAGGCGTTTGTAATAAATATAAAAAAAATTATATTTTTTTATAAGAGAATTCGTGTGTTTGAAATAAATATACAACTATATTTATTTTGTAAAAAAACAAATTCATGTTGTACGATGTTTTAAATAAATAGATAAGTTATATCTATTTCATAAAAGAATCGTCGTTTTTGTTTGACGTTTGAAGTAAATTATATTTACTTTCGTAAAATAATTCGTCAGGTTTTCGAAGTCTAAAAATAAATATAATAACTATATTTATTTTGTAAAACGAATACGAGTTGCTTGACGCTTGAAATAAATATATAAAATATATTTATTTTATAAAAGAATTGTCGTTTTCGTATGTGATAAAGCGTCGTCAAAAGTGATATACATATTTATATTGGTCCTGATAAAAGTCGCTTTTTAATAAAACATGTTGTATTTTACGGGTTTTCTCGAAAAACGGGCAGAGTTTCCTCTGTTTTTTGGACGCCCCGGACAACCAAGTTGTCGTTATTCCTCGAAATTCAAACAATGATCAATATTACTTCAACAATTAATCAAACTATATAACTTTCGCCAATATGTCAAAATTTAACTATAATCAATCGGTTCGAGCTCGTTATCACATAATAAAAATAAGGAACAATTAACGTAAATACTATTCATTTTAAATCTTTTTACCGAATCTTTGTGTAAAAACGCCGAAAATAAGTCAGCTGAGTCGACCGGGTCAACTGAGTTGACCGAGTCGAACCGAAACACACCGAGTCGAACCGAGTTGCACCGAGTCGAGACCCGAACCCGAACTGATCTGTTGACTCGCTTGACCGTCTGTTGACTGGGTTGACTCGGTTTGACCGATTCAAACCGAGTTATACCGAACCCGAATTGAACCGTTCCGCGAGACCCGAACAAGACTCGAACCACCTGCCCAGATCTGAATCAACATTTGAGATGAAACAAAAGGAACCCGAACCAAAACTCGAAACTGAGCACGAATCTAAAGCCAAAACTGAACCGAAACTCACTTGAGTACCCGAACTTGAACCAAATCGAACCCGGAACCGGTGAATCTTCGCCGGATAAAGACAATGTCCGGCGGTCAATGGCACCGACCGCCGGTTATCTCGCTCTTCTCAGCTTTCTCTCTCTTCTCGCCGCCTCTCTCTCTCTTCTTCCTCTCTCTCTCTCTCTCTCTTCTGTTCGGTCGCCGCAGCACCACCACCTCACAGTGGTGGTGGTGTTCCGTTCTGTCATCGGTAAAAGGGGGTATGGTGTCGCCGCTCAGAGACATCGAGAAGGAGGGAAAAGGTTGGGGGTGTTGTCGGTGGTCGGAGCCACCACCGCCGCCACTCACGGCGGCGCATCTGCCGTCGCAATCGGAACCGAGAAAGGGAAAGGCGTGGCTGGGTTGGGCCTTGATTGTGAAGAGGAGAAGGTTCCTCTGTGTTTGTATATGCATAGATCGAGAGGAAAGAGAGGCATTAGAGGGATGAAGGGCCAATTTTATTTGTGTGTGTATAATAATATGCAGACAGTGAACTTTGAGAGAGTGGGGAGGTGATTTATAGAAGGGATGAGTTCTATTGTCTTTTATGTATTTAGTCTACATTCAGGTCAAACATTTTACATGGTAACATGTTTTATCCAATGACCTAAAATCTCTTGTAGAGATTTATTGTTGATTTCATTAGATCTTGATGAGATTACTCAGATTTTGTAAAGATTTTTAAGAAATAGATCTGATTATGTGCAGGTTTAGGTTTGTGGGTTTTGGGCTTGGGCCCAGGGCCCACAAGCCCATCTCATGTGTAAGTGGCCCGTAACTCATACGAGACCTGATATCGTGTCACACCCCAACCAATGGCGGAAACATCGGGATGAGACGAAGTGAGAAGATTGCTAGAGACTTCATAACACTATTTGTGTCAATATTTAATAAACCGATTTCATTTCATAATTAAACCGTTAACGATACAAGGAAATTCAAATAACAAGTTCAAAAGAAATACATAGCAACATAATCAAAATTGATACAACATTTAAACCTAAACGTCTATATGTGTATCTAGGCATCATTGCTACTTCATTTCATAGCATCATCATCATCAACCTGTAACATGTTAAAATAAAATTCAATGCAAAAGCAAAGGCGAGTACACAAGGTTTAAATAGTATAGCATAAGTATAAAAGCATTTTACTCGAATCCACATAGCAATTTGTAAGCAAGGTAATTAGCATGCATATCATTACATCTAAACCCAAAGTGTCCACTAGTATTTAGCATCCCTCGCCACAAATGTGCCGAGACCGTATAGTATAAAGACCTAACAATCCCCCGTCGGGTGGTGTGCTACTCCTATAGCGCTATAATTGTTAAGCGAGGGTATAACATAGTAATGGCATAAAGCATGTATTATCTAGCATAACAAGTAGCATGTATAACGGATTGAGTTCATAAAGCATGTTTATGTGTGTGTAAGTGTAATTTTGTATGGTAACATGTTACAACCCAAAAGTGGTTTAAAATGTAAATGGGTCAAGTGTACTCACGAAATTGCATTGCGTTTTGTTGTAGGTAACGTATGAGTAAGATTGGAAAAATCCAAGAGGACGAACAAGAGCGATTATCCTAGATGTTTAGGATAACACATAACGAACTCGTTAATAGTTGTTGTTAGGTAAAAAAAATCCCAATACTTATCGTTTATAAAGTAATAATTGGTATATTATATTTTATCTCCTTAAGCATTTTTTGTTATAAAAGAATCTTATTGATAATTTATTTATATAATTAATTAATCAATTGAATGAACATGTTTAATAATTTATATAATCTATTTCTAAAATAAATAACAAATAATATGAATACATAGGTTTTCAGAAAAAGTAAAACAAGTTTTCAAAAAGAAAGTAAAACAAGAAACAGAGGGTTTTAAACAAGTTCCTTGAATACCATTTCTTCTCTATTCTTCCTTTCAAAAGACATGGACATGAACATGAACGATTACTGTTACTATATTTCTTCTCTTATTCTTTTTTTTTTATTAATAAATTTTCAACATAAAAAGTGAATAGATTTGATCAAACAAAAGAGAATGGATTTATACCAGATCAGTAGTGAACTTGTAATATTTTCCAACTGTCGATCTACTCCGGCGACGCCTTGAAGTTCCGGCAACGACTCCGGTGAAGGCTTGGAAAAAAAAAAGGTGATTGTTAACGTAAAACTAAGATTTTTAATAAAAGGTTAATCGAGAATCAACCGGGTAAAGAAAAGGAGTATCGACTAGTGATTAAACGAAGACAGAAAGGAATCCGAAATTATACCGAATGAAGTAAAGGAAGCCGTGGGTTTTCCGATGCGGTTTCCGGCTGCGACTGGTTCTCCGGCGAGCTTCCAATTAACCGGTGGTGCCCGTATAACTTCGGCGGCGACTCAAGGTTAAACGAGGTGTGATGAACGGGTCGAAAACAGATTGCGAGTGGTGGTGGTTGTCATGGTTGTTTGAGTCGGTTCAAGAAGGGAAGGAGAAGGGTTGCATTGTTATTAAGAATGGAGAGGGGAGTGGTTTATCTGCTTGGAAGCCATGGATGTCAAGAGTTAGTATTTGGGCGCCAACATTTTAAAAGGGAACTTGCTGTACTAAATGAATGGTGTGAGCTTTAATAGATTAACACAAGAATTGGTGAGACCAGGCGTGCGCGTCGTTTGGTTAATCGGGAGACCCGAGTTCCGAAATTTGCACAATAGTCCCTGTGGTTTACTAACTATTATTATTATTATTATTATTATTATTATTATTATTATTATTATTATTATTATTATTAAAGTAAAAAAAAGAATAGAACTTTTAATTGTATCATTAGTTAACTTAATAAATTAAATTAATGAATTTATAACGAACTAAACAATTAATTATTTTGCGAAGCTCTCGAGCTTCAAGGGCTAGGACCCAAAATTCATAACGGGTCGGATTTCAGGAATCCATTTTGACGAATGCTACAGTCCCCCCTACTTTAGGAAATTTCGTCCCGAAATTTATTCAGAATCGAGACCTTGGAGAAAAGCATCTTAGTTAGAAGGATGATTGTCTGAAATTGAGACTTGGAAGTTTCTAAACGTTTTGAAAAGTACGAAATTTTAGAGAACGACAAGATAAGTTTGTAAAGGAGTTCATTTGTCTAAAATAATTTGAGGTACTAAACATAATAGAAAACATGTAGGTGCGTATATAGGTAAAGCGAGTTTAAACAAGTTTGGATAACCTAAATTGGAGGTGTATTGAAATGGGTTGTATCAAGGAAGGAAAATTTTATATATAAAACGGTTTGTAATCAATAAAAAAAGTGTGGTAGTTTGCTAGGAAGTTTTAAGGATAGTATAAAATCACATTTTCGTAAAAATTGTTTATTGAGAGTAACGAAATGACTTGGTACTTTGAATAACGCGTTAAAGGTATACTAAGTACATTTACATAAGAATAAAGAATAGGAAGACGGTTTTAAAGGTAATGAGATAAGTTAGGATTTGAATGTTTAAACAAGCTTGATTGCGAACGGGGTTCATATGAAAGAAAGGATAATGGAGAATAATAGGAGTATGGGGTGAACAATTGACACTAAATGAATGCAAGTATACGAATGATATAAGTATTAGATAGACGAAAGTAGCGTGTTAAAGATGAAGTCTCGTCATGGATAATCGGATATAATGCGTTTGTGAGTTATTTAAAGTTTGTATTAGGTCAAAGGGTCTGCAAAACACTGAATTTCTCATGGCACGTTTTACGACGGTTTGGTAACATGGTGAAACACTTATACATAGGAAGTACCAGCAGCGTATCCACCATGTTTTGACCATGTCACGTCTGTCTCGTATTCGGTGTCAGGTTACGTTCCGTGTCTTACCATACACTGTAGTACACTCTATGGTTCTCATACGCCTATCACTATAATCCCGTGTGCACCCGCGATTATTTTGATCGTCGCATGATCTGCATAGCTTGTACTAGTTGTGTATAAATCAGGGTATACATAAAAGAATAAGAATGTGTACATATAAGAATATAGTATGTAAGCAATTCCATGCTTAAGTATGTATGGGACCCACGCAAGCGAATCCCTCGGATTACGCTCGCGTATAGGTACGAATGTATGAATCATGAGTATAAGCAAAATTATGAGTATAAGTTTAAGTATGAATATACACGTAAGTATGGGTATCAATATAAAATGTACGAGTAGTATGAGTATACGTGTAAGCATGAAACGTATAAATATAATTATAAGCATAAAACGCATGAGTACAAGTATGAATACGATTATAAGTATAAGCATAAAATGCGTTGTTATGAATATAAGTGAGAGTGTGAGTACAAATACTTATGATTACGTATATAGTATTAATTGAAACATAACAAAGTTACGTATGTAAGAGTGCTCAAAAGGTTGAGCATGTAAATACGAACGATATAAGTGAAATTGTCGCGATGAAGCGACAAAATCGTGTATGATGATATGCATGTACAGTTGTTTAAACGAAACGTTGAGTTTATTGAATCAAATTTAGATTGAGCTTGGTTTAAAAGGTAGAATATAGTTTGCATATGTAAGAGGATATAAAGTACTTATTGGTCATGCATGCCGTATTTTGTAATGAATGGAAATGCTACCTTTGTTTTAAAAGAGTTTACGAAATCCGAAGATGGTCGGTCCCCATGAAGTCTTCTTGCCCACGTGCTTTGGAAAATAGGTGTAGGGAAAGTTCTTCGAAAAAGTAAGTTCGTTTCATCAAAACAAGAAATTTTGGAGTTTTTGTGAATACGTTGATCCTTGGAAAAGGGATTTATCGAAGGTCTTAGTGTTCATTTTAAAGGGTTTTGACAAATGGTTCGTTGATGTTGGAAATATTCTTTGGTAAAACGATCTCATAATATCTATAAGATCCTATAAGTAATTGAGAAAGTTTGGTTTGATTTCAATTAAGAATGGAAGTCTCTAGTATGACGATATAATGTGAGCAAGTTTTAGTGATTAAGTCGAATATGAAGTTCATGGGCAAGAGCTTCGTTGGACCGATTTAATTGATGGGTAGCATTTCGTAAGGTTTTGGAGTTTGAGTAATAAAACGTTTTAAGACATGATTAAGAATCTTGTGTATATGAGTTGAGTGAAAAATAGATTGTAGAATAAGAAGTACGTTTGATAAAACAATGTATTTTGAAATCGGTAAGAGTGGGTATTTTGAATAATGATAAACAATTTGGGTATAAAAATATGATCGAGTTTGCATAATAAGATATTTTGAAGAGGCGTTTTGGTAACGATCACCTAGGTAAGGGAATTACCCCTAACTCGTTGATGATGTCGTTTTTTTTAAGAAAAGGGGAGTGGAGTTAATCGTCAAGGTAAGGAAATCACTCCAATCTTAATGATATGTCTCCACTCGTCGTTACAAGGATTATGAATTTAAATTATATGAAATCATGCATATATATAAATGTATGGAAAAGGTTCGATATGTTGTGTGTGTGAAAAGAGAAATCGAGAGTAAACTCGAGTTTGAAAGATTGCATCGTATAAATAAATAATAGAAACACATGTTTGATCAAAATTTGGATGGTTCCAGAACGGAACTTTGACTAACCAAAGTGGTCGAAAAGTCTTTTGAATTTGAGGAGCATGATTTGGCCTAATAGGTAAAATACTCTCGCCGACAAGTCGGTTAACGGTATTTACCCTTCCGGTTACTACATGTCCCAAACCAATTGAAATTTCGAGACTTGGCGGGATTAAAAAAAATATCAAGGAGTGGAACTAGTCGCCAAGGTGCGGGTTTCACCCCTAACTTGACGATTTCGTATCCTAAGTGTGGTTGGTACTCGTCGAGTCAAAATTTAGTTTCGACATGTTGACAAGGGTCCACTAGAATTTGAAATTTGAGATTTACCATTAAGATATGGATTTCACTCCTAGCTTAATGGCGATATCTCGTGCAAAAAGAAGAATAGATAGATTGAGAGTCGTTCACCAAATTGTGGGTTTCACACCTATTTTGGTGAATTCGTCTCATTTGTATAATGCGAGTGTTTACGGATTTAGAATAGTCGAGTAAAATGCATGAGGGAAAGAGTATGTTAAAGGAATAAACAAACAAATTTAATCGCACAATGAAGCATATTAAGAATAGCACATAATGAATGGGACAATAAAACATGTATTAGCACATAATAAAGCAAATATAGCATGCCAAGTGTTAACACATAAGCGACATATATGCCTAAAAGATCAAAAGGGAATAAATAAGAACAAATAAGGTAGCATGCAAGTAGTTTCAAGCAAAACATAAGAATAAAGCTCTAAAACTATAGACTAGGCTAAAGCATTCCTACTTTCCCTAATTCCCTATAGTTATGGCTCTGATACCAATCTGTCACACCCCAACCAATGGCGGAAACATCGGGATGAGACGAAGTGAGAAGATTGCTAGAGACTTCATAACACTATTTCATTTCATAATTAAACCGTTAACGATACAAGGAAATTCAAATAACAAGTTCAAAAGAAATACATAGCAACATAATCAAAATTGATACAACATTTAAACCTAAACGTCTATATGTGTATCTAGGCATCATTGCTACTTCATTTCATAGCATCATCATCATCAACCTGTAACATGTTAAAATAAAATTCAATGCAAAAGCAAAGGCGAGTACACAAGGTTTAAATAGTATAGCATAAGTATAAAAGCATTTTACTCGAATCCACATAGCAATTTGTAAGCAAGGTAATTAGCATGCATATCATTACATCTAAACCCAAAGTGTCCACTAGTATTTAGCATCCCTCGCCACAAATGTGCCGAGACCGTATAGTATAAAGACCTAACAATCCCCCGTCGGGTGGTGTGCTACTCCTATAGCGCTATAATTGTTAAGCGAGGGTATAACATAGTAATGGCATAAAGCATGTATTATCTAGCATAACAAGTAGCATGTATAACGGATTGAGTTCATAAAGCATGTTTATGTGTGTGTAAGTGTAATTTTGTATGGTAACATGTTACAACCCAAAAGTGGTTTAAAATGTAAATGGGTCAAGTGTACTCACGAAATTGCATTGCGTTTTGTTGTAGGTAACGTATGAGTAAGATTGGAAAAATCCAAGAGGACGAACAAGAGCGATTATCCTAGATGTTTAGGATAACACATAACGAACTCGTTAATAGTTGTTGTTAGGTAAAAAAAATCCCAATACTTATCGTTTATAAAGTAATAATTGGTATATTATATTTTATCTCCTTAAGCATTTTTTGTTATAAAAGAATCTTATTGATAATTTATTTATATAATTAATTAATCAATTGAATGAACATGTTTAATAATTTATATAATCTATTTCTAAAATAAATAACAAATAATATGAATACATAGGTTTTCAGAAAAAGTAAAACAAGTTTTCAAAAAGAAAGTAAAACAAGAAACAGAGGGTTTTAAACAAGTTCCTTGAATACCATTTCTTCTCTATTCTTCCTTTCAAAAGACATGGACATGAACATGAACGATTACTGTTACTATATTTCTTCTCTTATTCTTTTTTTTTTATTAATAAATTTTCAACATAAAAAGTGAATAGATTTGATCAAACAAAAGAGAATGGATTTATACCAGATCAGTAGTGAACTTGTAATATTTTCCAACTGTCGATCTACTCCGGCGACGCCTTGAAGTTCCGGCAACGACTCCAGTGAAGGCTTGGAAAAAAAAAGGTGATTGTTAACGTAAAACTAAGATTTTTAATAAAAGGTTAATCGAGAATCAACCGGGTAAAGAAAAGGAGTATCGACTAGTGATTAAACGAAGACAGAAAGGAATCCGAAATTATACCGAATGAAGTAAAGGAAGCCGTGGGTTTTCCGATGCGGTTTCCGGCTGCGACTGGTTCTCCGGCGAGCTTCCAATTAACCGGTGGTGCCCGTATAACTTCGGCGGCGACTCAAGGTTAAACGAGGTGTGATGAACGGGTCGAAAATAGATTGCGAGTGGTGGTGGTTGTCATGGTTGTTTGAGTCGGTTCAAGAAGGGAAGGAGAAGGGTTGCATTGTTATTAAGAATGGAGAGGGGAGTGGTTTATCTGCTTGGAAGCCATGGATGTCAAGAGTTAGTATTTGGGCGGCAACATTTTAAAAGGGAACTTGCTGTACTAAATGAATGGTGTGAGCTTTAATAGATTAACACAAGAATTTGTGAGACCAGGCGTGCGCGTCGTTTGGTTAATCGGGAGACCCGAGTTCCGAAATTTGCACAATAGTCCCTGTGGTTTACTAACTATTATTATTATTATTATTATTATTATTATTATTATTATTATTATTATTATTATTATTATTATTATTATTATTATTATTATTATTAAAGTAAAAAAAGAATAAAACTTTTAATTGTATCATTAGTTAACTTAATAAATTAAATTAATGAATTTATAACGAACTAAACAATTAATTATTTTGCGAAGCTCTCGAGCTTCAAGGGCTAGGACCCAAAATTCATAACGGGTCGGATTTCAGGAATCCATTTTGACGGATGCTACATATCGCGACCCGAGCTCCATGAGCACAGAATATTCGTGTAATATCCACATTTGTCGGTGTCGTCAGTATTTTGTACGGTATCGGTCCGTTGTCGCGTAATATTCAGCAGATTTTCCGTAAATCACCACACGCGCACTGTATAGCTGAACAAACGTTCTTGGGCACTCCAAAGGCCTGGTTAGGTTAATTAGCGTCGTAAGTACTATTTATTATCGCGTTAATCGCCTGTTAATCACGAAATTAAGGGCGTAAATTACCGGTTGTCACATTAACATTAGTAATACCCTCCCTGAGACGGCATTCCAACGACTACGTCGGGCAGAACCACGACAGCCGTTACGGAACCCCAGATCAATTGGGCAGAGTATCTAATACGTCTCCAGGGGTTATGATACTTACATCGTAGCTGAACCTCGCTATTTAGGGGGTATAATGCCCGCGTATTATCTCTACTATTCAGAAATTGAGATTGAGAAATGAATTTTGAACGATTTCTGGTTTAACCCGATGGCTCCTTTATATAGTTGCTGATCCTGGTTCCCTCGCGGCTCGCGTACCATACGGGCAAGGCCTACGCGGCCCGCGTTGACCTCCGGTCAATGCGTAGCCCATTCGGATCACTATATAGGCTTGACATGTGTTGGGCCACGTGGCCGCACCGGGCTGCGCCACATTATGGATCTCACACGGCCCGCGTAAGGTTGAGGTGGGGTTCACGCGGCCCGCGTCAACTTAAAAATCAACGAAATCAAGTTTCAACCTTGATACCGCCCGCGTAAGGGTTAGGGTGGGGCTACGCGGCCCGTCTCAGCCCAAAATTCACTTTTTAATTTATTTTTAATACTATATTGTATTTCGGGCTCGGTTTTCACATACGCGGTGTATTTAAAGACATATTAGGATATTTTAAATATATATTAGGGTGTCGGAAAAATAATCAAGGGTGTCGGTTTTCTTGAGGATTGTTACATCCTCCCCACCTTATTTTAGAGCTTGTCCTCGAGATCTACTGGAACAAATGCGGATATTTCTTTTGCATTTCAGATTCATGCTCCCATGTGTACTCAGGTCCTCTTTTGGAGTCCCACTTCACTTTGACCAGAACTAATCTCTTATGCTTGAGATTCTTAATTTTCCTATCTTCAATTTGTAGAGGCCTTTCTACAAACTTGAGTTGTTCATTTACCTCTATATCCTTAAGAGGCACTACGAGTGATTCATCGACTAAGCATTTTTTAAGATTAGATACATGAAATACATCATGTATCCCTGCCATTTCCTCTGGCAGTTGTAGCTGATAGGCTACAGGTCCTATTCTTCTAATAATCTTAAAAGGTCCAACATATCTGGGACTTAGCTTTCCTCTTTTGATGAATCTTACCACTCCTTTCCAAGGAGAGACTTTTAACAAACCTTATCACCTACCTGGAATTCTAACGGCTTACGTCTGTTATCAGCGTAGCTCTTCTGTCGATCACGTGCTGCTTTCAGTCGTTCCTTGACTTGAATGATCTTGTCGGTTGTTTCTTGCACTATCTCAGGTCATGATAGTTGCTTTTCCCCAATTTCTGCCCAACAGACTGGGGTTCTGCACTTTCGTCCATAAAGTGCTTCGAATGGTGCAGCATTGATACTTGTGTGATAACTGTTATTATAAGAAAATTATATTAAAGGTAAGTAATCATCCCAATTGCCTCCGAAATCAATTACACAAGCTCTAAGCATGTCCTCCATTGTCTGAATTGTCCTTTCGCTTTGTCCGTCCATTTGAGGATGGTAAGTTGTACTTAGATTCAACTTGGTTCCCATTGCTTTTTGGAAACTTGTCCAAAAATGAGAGGTAAAACGACTATCCCTATCAGAAACAATTGATAAAGGAATTCCACGTAATGAAACAATTTCATTTACATATAATTTGGCTAACTGTTCCATACTGAAAGTTTCTTTCATTGGTAAGAAATGAGCTAACTTGGTTCGCCTATCTATAATCACCCAGATTGTATCATTACCTTTTCTTGTTTTGGGTAACTTGGTAACAAAATCCATTGTTATCAATTCCCATTTCCAAACTGGCATTTCTAATTGATGTAGCAAACCTGAGGGTTTCTGATGTTCAGCTTTAACTTGTGAACAGGTCAAACACTTAGAAACGTAGGCTGCTATATCCTTTTTCATTCCTATCCACCAGAAATTTTTCCTTAAATCCTGATACATTTTATCACTTCTTGGATGCATCGTATATTTAGACTTATAGGCTTCTTCTAATATACGGTGACGTAGGTTTCCTAATTTAGGTATCCACATTCTCTTTTTATGGAATCTCCAAATTCCATCTGTTCCTTGTTCTAATTCCTTAATCATACCTTTCAATTTTTCAGCATCATCCTTGATTACTGATTCTTGTGCTTCTCTTATTTGATCATTTAAATCTACTTGTAGATTTAATTTAAGAGAACGTACCCTTTTTGGTTTTTCATGATATTTTCAACTTAAAGCATCTGCCACTACATTTGCCTTTCCTTCATGATATTGGATATCACAATCGTAATCACTAAGCAATTTCATCCAACGTCTTTGTCTCATATTCAACTCTTTTTGCCCGAAAACATACCTTAAACTTTTATGATCTGTGAATATGGTGAACTTACTACCATAGAGATAATGTGTCCAAATCTTAAGGGCAAAAATTATGGCTCCTAGTTCTAAATCATGGGTTGAATAATTCTCTTCATGATTCTTAAGCTGTCTAGAGGCGTAAGCTATAACCTTTTGACGTTGCATTAATACACATCCATAACCTATCTTAGAAGCGTCACAATAGACTACAAAGTCTTTAGTTCCTTCTGGTAATGCTAGTATAGGTGCATGGGTTAGTTTTTGCTTACGAATTCTAAAGGCTTCTTCCTGTTTTGGTCCCCATTCAAACTTAACAGATTTACAGGTTAACTTAGTTAAGGGAATAGCTATTCTAGAAAAGTCTCGAATAAATCTTCTATAATAATCGGCCAATCCTAAGAAACTTCTAACCTCAGTTGGTGACTCAGGGGTTTTCCATTTGGTAATCGCCTCGATCTTTGTTGGATCCACATGAATTCCTTCATGGTTAACTAAATGTCCAAGTAATTGTATCTGCTCTAACCAAAACTCGCACTTGGAAAACTTAGCGTAAAGCTTTTCCTTTCTTAATAAACTTAAAAGTAAGTGCAAATGCTTTGCATGATCCTCTTTACTCTTAGAGTAAATTAGAATATCATCTATGAAGGCAATTATGAATTTATCCAAATATGGCTTACATATTCGGTTCATCATGTCCATAAATGCGGCCGGGGCATTGGTTAAACCAAATGGCATGACAGTAAATTCACAATGGCCATACCTTGTTCTGAATGCGGTCTTAGGAATATCCTCTTCCTGTACCTTTGGTTGATGATATCCTGATCTTAAATCAATTTTAGAGAAAAATCGAGCTCCTTGCAGTTGATCGAACAGATCATCGATCCTCGGTAATGGGTACCGGTTCTTAATCATGACCTTGTTCAATTCACGGTAGTCAATGCACATACGCATTGATCCGTCCTTCTTTTTAACGAACAAAATCGGTGCTCCCCATGGCGATGAGCTTGGCTGTATAAATCCTTTCTCCAACAATTCGTCTAACTGTTTCTTTAGTTCTTGCATTTCAACGGGTGCCAAATGATAAGGTGCTTTGGCAATCGGTGTCGTTCCTGGTAGTAGGTGGATTCTGAATTCAACTTCTCTGTCTGGCGGCAGTCCTGGTAATTCTTCTGGAAATACATCTGAAAACTGAGACACTACTGGAATGTCTTTTAGTTCTTTCCCTTTAGTGTTAGTGATTATGGAAATCAAATACACTATAGAACCTTTTTTATATAACTTACAGTTTTCATCATAGAGATGAATTTTGTGGATCTAGAGGGCTTATCTCCTTTAATTGTGATCTTTTCACCCCTTGGTGAATTTACTTGAATTGACTTCTGATCATATAAAATACTGGCTTTATTGGCTATTAACCAATCCATTCCTAACACAACATCAAATCCTGCCAGATTCATTGGGTAAAGGTTTGCAATAAACTTTTGATTAAAAATTTCTATTCTTGCTCCCTGCAAGATTTCAGAAATCCTAACGGTTTTTCCATTTGCGGTCTCCACTAGACATTCTTGTGGTAGTTTAGTTAATGATTGATTTAGAAGTTTGCAAAACGAAGTATTAATAAAACTTTGGTTTGCACCAGAGTCAAATAATACTTTAGCAAAAATATCATTAACTAAAAACGTACCAGCTATGACATCCGGGATCATCTTGGCTTCATCTACGGTTAGAACAAATGCTCTAGCATTTTTAGGGTTCTTGTTGTTTGCAGCTGGAGCCAATTTCGGACAATTTGGCCTGATGTGACCTTTTTCTCCACAATTGAAGCACAATCCATTACTGGATTTCTTCTTGCAATCTTCTTCCTTGTGTCCTGGGGCCTTGCAGAAATTACAGTGTGTGGAGCATTTTCCAGAATGTCTCTTTCTGCAGGTTTTACAGTATGGTGCAGAGGTAGAACCTACATTCCTACAGTTGGAATTCCCAAAACGGAATTCTTGAGTAAGCCTTTGTGTTAGGTTTCTCATCTGGTCTTCTTCTCTAGTACGGATCAATTCGTCTGTCAAGGTATTGGCTAGTTCTACAGCTTCTTCTATGGTTTGAGGTCTAGCTGCCTTGACTACATGTCTAATCTCTCCAATTAATCCCCAGATGTAACAGGAGATTAATACCGGTTCAGGTGATGCAAGGGTCGGTACTATTCTAGCATATTCAAAGAACATAGTAGTATAACCCTTACTATCTACCCCGGTCATCCTAAGGTTTAGAAACTTATTTGCTATCTGCTCCTTTTCATTGGGAGGGCATAACTTCCTTTCTACTATATTTTTAAACTCCTCCCATTCCATGTTATAAACTCTATCACTTCCTCTTCACTGGAGGATAGTGTTCTACCATTCTAGGGATGAGTTCTTAAACAGATTCGAAGCAAACATTATCTTATCTTCTTCAGCAGACTTGCTTATTTTCAGAACAGCCTCAGTCTTTTCTATCCAGCGTAGAGCTGCAATGGGTCCTTCATTGCCCGAGAATTCTATTGATTTGCAGGACCAGAATTCTTTATAAGAACAACCATATGACATGGTTCTTCTTCTTTTGGGAATGGGCACCTGAAGTACGGGTCCATTGTTCACGTTGTGTTCCGGTTCAGTTGGTCGCTTACTGCTATGCTTAGTTTTATTATCTGCTTCTTTAACAGTTTGGATAATAAACGGCATTGCATCTATGATTCCTTGTGCCACTATGTGTTGGATAGCACTATTATCCACATGGTTTCCATTGTTATTGTTGTTTGGATTCTCGTTATTCAGATTATCATTATTCGAGTGGTTGTCGTTCTGAATATTATCATTCTGCTTTTCTTGATTCACTTCGTTGTCCATCTGAATTTTAAACATTGACCACACATTAATATTACCAATAATAATTGAATCTAGTCAATCACATGACACGCACTTTTGGTCAAAAGCGTCGAGCATTGCGACTTTTACTCGATTCATATACTATGTGTCTATTACACACTAGTACTGAAATTAAAATTACAATACCAACTGAAATTTAGAACTATACTACTAGTAATATGCATCCGTAGTTTTTTTTTCATACACATACACACATATTATTATATTATATTATATTATATTATATTATATTATATTATATTATATTATATTATATTATATTATATTATATTATATTATATTATATTATATTATATTATATTATATTATATTATATTATTATTATTTCTACCATCTCCACCATCGATTCAAGGATATGGATTCATCCAAAAATCCATATTGCGTTCGTCGTATTTCCATACGAGATGCTCTCCCACCTGTCTCATTCGTTCACTACTTTCTAAAATTTCCTCACCGAAAATTCTAAGTTCTTGTACATTGTCTGCACTCATTGGGGGTGCAGGTTCTAGGACTGGGTTTGGAATCTGGGGTGCGGGTTCCTGGTATGGGGGTAGAGGGGCCTGGTATGGGTAAGGATTCTCTAAAATCTCCCTAATGTATGCATTATTATCGTAATAGGGATCTTGAGGATCTAACCCTGGGTAGGCTCCTAGGTTGGGCATTGGAAAATCTTCATGTATCGGGTAGCATGGCACATAATCCCTAACGTCATCCCACCAGGGGTCGTAGTTTGGGTCTAGGGGATTTGGTGCAGGCACCCTAGGTATTTCCTCTGGATTGAAATCATCCATTTCTATTTGATTTCTAGTGTTTTCTATTTCCATGGGTTGGTCAGGAATTGGTGGTTGTGGTTGGGGTGCTAACAGTTGTTCAGGTTAGGGTCAGCTGCAGTGGTTGCTAAGATATGAAAATTAGCTAGGCTTCTATTAAGCATATCTTGAGCATAAGCATCGGTTTCTCTTTTGGCTGCGGCTAACACTCGCTGGTCCTGTAACTTTTTCATACGCTTTCTACGCTCGTGTGCTCCCCTACTGAACCATCCCCTCTTTTTCTGAGGAAATGGCTCTTCAGATTGAGCCTTAAATACGAATATTCCTTCTTCTGTATCAGCAGAGTACCCCGAGAGGGCAGGCTGAGAAGAGGCACCTTCGCTGCTAGGCGAACCAGACAATTGACGATACGCGTCGGATGGTCCTTGGTCGCTCATACTGTAACTAACAAATAATCAGATAACACATAACAAGAAAATACAATTATGCACGTATTTCCGTTATTTATTTCCTAACACTTTGAATTTGATGCCAGCAGAACACTTCTGTGGCTGAATCAGTGGCATAGCTCTGATACCACCTTCTGTCGCAACCCCCGATCCCTAATCCCCGGGAAAGGGCGGCCGCGAGCCAGTTTCGGTGGTATCACGTTATTGTCTAATTTGGCAACGGAAATTTTCATCAGGACCGTAATTAGGAAATATTTTATCAAAGTAAAATACCACATTTCCATATCATTAAATGCATGGGTAAAACCCAAGTTTTCATTACACATATCTTCATAGGGATACACCCTATTTTACTTAAGAAAAACATCTATTTCTTTTAAGGTAACTTTATTGCCACTTTTCCAAGCCTTCAGTGCTGTCCAGCTGGCTTCTATTTGGCTTTCACATTTTGTTACCTGAAACGCGTTTTTAAAAACATTTTGTCAGTGGGAAATACTGGTGAGTGAATCCCAGTTTAATCAAGTTTAAATAAAAACCAATTTGCAGTATTGAGGGCACATCCGCAATTACATTTGTTTCCAAGATATAACAATTAACATCAGTGGTACTGTCATACTCAACTTGTGGAATGTTACCACGCCAGTAACAAATTTTGTATACAAAACCCCAACATACCCACTATAATTGTATTCTTACAAATACTCAATAACTGCTTAGTATATATTTAATTAAGTGAGGTTTTGTAAAAACATTTAACAAAAAGAGGATTACTCACATTGCTGTCTTAGGGTTTTCAGTAAGGATTTCCTGGGAATAATCTATAAATTACATAAATGCACGTGTGTTAGTATAATAACCCAATTTAACATTAGTAATACCCTCCCCGAGACGGCATTCCAACGACTACGTCGGGCAGAACCACGACAGCCGTTACGGAACCCTAGATCAATCGGGCAGGGTATCTAATACGTCTCCAGGGGTTATGATACTTACATCGTAGCGGAACCTCGCTATTTAGGGGGTATAATGCCCGCGTATTATCTCTACTATTCAGAAATTGAGATTGAGAAATGAATTTTGAACGATTTCTGGTTTAACCCGATGGCTCCTTTATATAGTTGCTGATCCCGGTTCCCTCGCAGCCCGCATAACATACGGGCAAGGCCTACGCGGCCCGCGTTGACCTCCGGTCAATGCGTAGCCCATTCGGATCACTATATAGGCTTGACATGTGTTGGGCCACGTGGCCGCACCGGGCTGCGCCACATTATGGATCTCACACGGCCCGCGTAAGGTTGAGGTGGGGTTCACGCGGCCCGCGTCAACTTAAAAATCAACGAAATCAAGTTTCAACCTTGATACCGCCCGCGTAAGGGTTAGGGTGGGGCTACGCGGCCCGTCTCAGCCCAAAATTCACTTTTTAATTTATTTTTAATACTATATTGTATTTCGGGCTCGGTTTTCACATATGGGGTGTATTTAAAGACATATTAGGATATTTTAAATATATATTAGGGTGTCGGAAAAATAATCAAGGGTGTCGGTTTTCTTGAGGATTGTTACAGCCACCGCCGCCACCGTCACGGCGGCGCTATCGTCGCCACTGCCAGAGCTGTAACACCACCGCCACCATCCTTTTCTCCCTCCTTCAAACAGTCATACTCTCTCGATCTCTGTCTGTCCTTGAAATCTGGTCATGTGTGCAAGGATTGGTCAAATGAGAAGAGGGTAGAGGAAATTTTTTCAAAAGCAATGTGATGTACCTTGAAGAAACGGTCGATAAGATCCTTGTAGCTTCCTGATGTCGCACTTTTTCCTACAGGAATCGAAATATATTCAAAGGATGGAGGATATGGTAGAGGTAATTTTTTCATCACTGCCTTAAAAACATCAACACAAATTTGGGGATTCTTGAAGATGAGAGATAAGGGATTTTTCAGGAAAGAGATGATGATGGGTTGAAGATTCAAAATCAGGAGAGAGAGAGAGAGAGATGGATGAGATGATGAAGAGGTTTGAATTGTGATGAGAGAGGAGATGTGTAAGTCTTAAATGGCAGAGATAAATGACAGATTAGACATAGGAGTAAAAGACCAAAATACCCTTTAGAATATAATATAAAAGTGTATACGTGTCAAAGTTTGATAGGTGGAGAGTAGTTCTCGTGGTTCTTACAACTGAGGGTGGTTTTCATTTCAGTGGTTCCATATATATATATATATATATATATACACACACACACACTAGGGACCAAACCCAATAAACTCGGACACAACAAGTCCTGACATACCTATCCGAATATACCATAAATTCCGACAATTAAACTATATTCCAAACATGACAAACTCGGACATCAAACAATCTAGACTTCTGAATTTAACACATAAATTCGGACTCCACAATTGGAACTTTGACTTCTTAAACTTGACCTGTGACTTTGTTGACCAGAACTGATAAAGCACAGTTACCCAGCAAGAGCTGCACTTACATATATTTATATAATACTCTTATTAAAGAGACTCATGCTTTAATATACAATTTTTTTAATGTTACTTTACTTTTATTCTTAATTTACATCAAATTAGTCATAATCAATTACAAACCAAGAATTAAACTTTTATCTTCTCCTTAATAGGTAATCTATCACAAAGCTGGAATGTCTTTAATATAATTTTATTAATTTAACTTCAATAAACGTTGAAGGGCCAACATATTCAGTTTCTTAAAGATCTAGCATCAAATAATAATAACAAAAATAAATTCATACAAAACTTAACTAACCCAAAAAACCCGACTCGTGTAGAAAACGGGTTGCAATACTTGAGCATGGAGTAGCTTTGATGCATTCGAATCGAGTCCTTATCAGAACCAAATTCGAATTTATAAATAATGACGTGACTCGTCCGAATAACCTGAATTCAAACTTAATGTGTGTGATTTTTGAATTGTATGTATGATATTTTTGTGTTTTCTTATAGCTTGGTTTATCTAGACAAACCCAAATTTTAGTGAGATAATTCAAATCTTTAGTTCTATATATATTTTTTTTTAATTTGAATAATCCTTGCATCACATCTAGCCGTCTTGGTAGTTGGTGATTACAAGACGTGTAACACAAACTCACGTTTTGCTAATACCATGGGATTTGTACGGGATCATGTCATTGTCTTGTTCATAGAGAATATTACTTGTATTTGTAAATGACCAACTGTTGCGTGTAAGAAAACACCTCATAAATATAGTTGCTTAAACAGTCTATTTTTATTACTATTGAAAAATATCATTTAATATACCATGATAATTACTTGATTTATGATTAATTATTACGTTTTCATACATCAAGTGAATGTTATTTACTAAGCAATACCTAATAAATAATTAACTGGTTGCGTAACATTTCATAATTATGTGAGTCCAAGATTCTTTTTTTTTTTTTTTTTTTTTGAACGATAAGGAACGAATTGCCAACCATCGTGACACCGGGCGCTGTGACCAAGGTCGACTACGCAACCGCCGCCAGCCCCTTGGCAACTCGACCTCCACCCGCCCGAAGACATGACAGTGGACTAATCGGTAAAACCTCGTCTCTCATCTAAGAAGAACCGGTGCCATCCGTATTCGCCCTTCATCTGGATGCTGCAGAAAATAATCAAAAGAGTGGGAGTCAAACCTGGGTCACAAGGAACACCAAGTCTTTCCCCAACCACTCCACCACTCACTTATCTTATTTCACCTCTCCCTATTTAATTTCTTTAACTTAAAATTAAAAACTTAAAAAGTTATGAGATATTTAACTGAGTTAACTGTCATTTTCGTCCCTATTGTTGATCAAATTATGACAATCCAGACCAAATTTCAAATTTATGTCATTTTCATTCCTGACATTCTTGAAACATGCCAGTTTTGTCCAAGAAACCAAGGTTGAATCGAATAGTTAGACAAACCACAGGGACGAAAATAGAAGTTAACTCATGTTTTTTTTTTTTTTTGATGGAACTGACAAGTTTCAAGAAATGTCAGGGACGAAAAATGATATAAATTTAAAATTTGGCCTGGACTGTCATAATTAGACAAACCAAAGGTACGAAAATGGCAGTTAACTTTCTCGCTCGCATCACAAGTTCGCGTCACTCACATTTGATCCACATCCGATTTTCTAAATGCGTTAACACTTTCTTCCCACTCTCCACCTATATGCCACATCCTTCTCGAGCCGTCCATAGACGACTCCGAACCAAACGACTACAACAGCAATCGAACCAGTAAACCTAAATCACTAAAATTGCATGTAAGCCTTAATTTGAGTCAAACTTTATGAGCCAAGTTATAGGAACCGCAGTTTGATCAATTTACAATTAGCATTGTCTCTTTGTCAATAAATGATTAGTATTGTTTCCAACAAATGATTATTATATGCCAGTAAACATCAAATTAATTTCTTCGAGAAATACCGTTTCACTTTGTTTAATTCTTTTTTTGAAGAACCTATTTTCTTTTTTATTTAAATTCAAGCTAACAAAATGCACCCATGACATGTTTATTCATGACCCATATGCCTTCCAATACAAAACTACGAGTATAAGTGGCTAAAAACAGGCAGTGGAGTTCACCTCAGGGCAAGTGAGCGACATCGATTGTCGGAACTCTTATTTAAACAACCACAAGAGTTAGGGGATCGTCGGAACTCTTATTTAAACAACCACAAGAGTTAGAGGCTGTTTGGCAACTTCTGATGGTTAAGTTGAACTCTTATTTAAACAACCACAAGAGTTAGGGGCTGTTTGGCAACTTCTGAATGGTTAAGTGATAAACCAGTAAGAGGTCTGATTTATTAAAAAACCCTATTAAGAGGTAAACAAACAGCCCCTTGTATGGTAAGAAGATCCATACGACCTAATCCCATGGTGTACGCCAAGATACGAAAGATTACAAAATAAAAATAAATAATACAAAGTCGCAAACATAGGATAAAGAATCGGAAAAAAAAAAAGTCACAAGAATGATTCATGAAACAAGATGTTTCCTCATTGCTCCTTTATATCAATTAAAACATATGAATCTCAAGACAATCCAGAACAAACAAATATTAGAATATGTTTTAAGCAACAAGATCAAGAACACATTACATACTAGACAAGAATCGAGTCTGCTACTAACCAACACTTTAATCCTCTTCCTCCATAAGAGACTGGAGGAGCATGGTGCAGCCAGACATGACCTCATCTTTCATGAACCCCATCGCGTTAGCAAAACGACTGTCCGACACAATTCCATTGTAGCTGGTTAGAACCACACGTGCACGGTCACGCCCTGGGTCAGCAGTCTTGCAGTCACCAAGTGGGCTGCTCACAAGAGCCACATCACAGGTCTCATCGCCATGGTCTTCATTCACGTTGATGTAGTATGTTCCGGTTGCGTCGGTGATTCCGTCAGCGGTGTACAGAAGTTTTTGTGTCCTGTCCTTGCATTCCACTCTAACCTTTGCACCTACAAACCAATAACCAATCCCATAATTAAGCATTTTAAAACCAGATCCTGCTCTTATTATTCAAATACAGATCCAAACACCCCCTTAATCTACAAAATAACAAGAACCACACGCATTGTAGCAGCAAATATTAAATCACAACAACCTACGATTCATACTTCTGTCATCGATTCAATATAGCCAAAAGTCCAAACTCCTACAATCGCTGGATCATCCTAATACTCCAACCAGTTGACAGAATGATAAACCAAAAACCACTAATATGAGATAATGCTTGACTGATACACGGATTCGAAGTATGATAATAGAAGAAAACAATTGACAAACTTACTACCGATTATTATACTACTTTTTTACAGATGAACAAATTTAACATTAGTGCTTGAATAATCCGCAATAACAACACACACCACCAGATTCATCTACATTACCACTAATGATAAGAAATTAAGAATAAACTATTAATATGTGTGAACGCTTGACTGATATATGATAATCAAATCTACTGATTATTAAACTATTTTTTACATATCCAAGAACATTAGCACTACCGGTTGAACAATACGCAACCGCAAATCAGCGTTAATTGATAAAACAAAACCCTAAACCTTCGTCAAACCACCAGATTCGTCCATTTTACCACCAATAATCACTAGAAACCACTAATATGAGTGAACGCTTGATTGATGCGCGTAATCAAAAGCATAAACACTGCCGCTTGAACAATACGCAACCGCAATTCAGCGTTAATTAATAAAACAAAACCCTAAACTTTCGTCAAACCACCAGATTCGTCAACTTTTTCACTAAACCACTACTAAAACCTCAGATCTACTTATAAATCAACATTTTCGCACTTCATAATCACAGATCTACAACAATCTTCAACAGAAACAAATTTCACACACACAGTATACACACACATCAACATTTTCGTAAAAGTAACAGCGATATCTAAGATCTGAGTACACACACCTGGAATGTAAGTAGTGGCTGAGGTTTCGAAACCGGCACGGCAGGTATCGCAGTAAACTCTGCCTTGCAAGACGTACGGACGAGACATCGGACGTGAAGCGCTAATGAGCGCCGGTAGTAGGACGCAGAGTGCTAAGATGAGCCCCGATTTCGCCATTACTATGTGTTGTTTTTGGTGTGAATGTGTGTGTGTGTGTGTGTGTGTGTTAGAGAGAGGGCAGTGGTGAGTTATTTGTGAGAAGAGTTGCAGATAAAGGTGAAGGGTTTGTTTGTTAATACGCGTTGTGTGCTAAGATGCGCAGCAGCGCACATGGGCCTCTCGTGAAATGATTGTTGTGTGTCGGTGTAATTATTATTGCTGTTGCAACGCTATTTTTAGGCGCGTGTATCCGTCTTTATTTTTTAATTTTTATGGTGGTAAATTTGTCAACTTTGGCTCGTAAAACTTTAGATGGTCGATCTTTATCCAACGCCTGGTTACGTGACAAGTGGTAAAACATGTAAGAAAAATGAGTTATATAATTTTGACTGTATAGTAATAGATTATGTAGATAGGAAAAGGTTCATTTGATAAGAAATTTTATTGAGAAAAAAAAGAACATGGATGACCTAACAAGATGAGCATGTGCTCGAACATACATTAGGGTCTTTCTAAGAGGACCCGGGGCGGTGCGTTATGGCAAGGCCATAACGCGTTAAACAACCACGGCACACCGCCGCCGGTACATCGATAACGCGTGTTACTTTTAACGCGTGCTGGCCATAACGCGTTGAAAAGTAGCCGTTGAAACATTCGACCGTTGATGAACGGTAACTTAAATAAAAAAAAAAATCCACTTTATTTATATATATATATCCACATTTAACCATTTTTTCACACACCAAACTCTATCTTTTAACCATTTTAAACCCATTTCACCCAATTTTTTATATCTTTCTCAAATGGAATTCCCTACCGATTCGACGTTTCCGATGTCTAGCGATACCGATACCGAGTCGTCTTCCGACAACGACACGCTAAACTATTTTGTGTTGGTGTATAACGAGCTTGATGCCGAGTCGTCCCGCCCAAAGAAGAAGATGGTCGGCCGTGATCGTATACGTGCCAACGAAGTTTTGATGAACGATTATTTTGTGGAAAACCCGCTATACAATTCCGAAACGTTTAGAGATCGTTTTCGTTTACCCAAAGAATTATTTTTAAAGATTGTTGGAGACATCGAGGCAAGCGAGGGATGGTTTCAAGAAGGTTACGATGCGAGGGGCAAACCAAGTTTCACGCCGATTCAAAAATGCACGTCCGCCATTCGCCAACTAGCGACAGGTAACCCACCCGATCAATATGATGAATACCTAGCTATGTCTGAAAGAACTTCACGTGAGTGTTTGCAATTTTTTTGCAATGCGGTCATTAAGTTGTATTCTAACGAGTTTTTACGTAAACCGACGAGCCACGACATCTCACGTATTTATGCCGCACACGAGGCTAGATGGCATTTTCCCGGGATGCTCGGTAGCATCGATTGTACACATATCGAGTGGAAAAATTGTCCAAGAGAGTTGCGAGGGGCGTATGTGAGGGGTGACATCAAAAGACCAACCATCATACTAGAAGCGGTGGCGTCGAATGATTTATGGATTTGGCATTCGTATTTCGGTATCCCAGGTTCAAACAACGACATCAATGTGTTGCACACGTCGCCGTTGTTCCAAAGCGTAACGGATGGTACCGCACCTTCCTCTCCTTTCTATGTGAACGGTCGACATTACAGACGAGGCTTTTATCTTGTCGATGGTATCTACCCGTCTTGGTCTGTTTTTGTGAAAGCTCCCTCATTTCCCGTCGAGGCTAAAGAAAAGGCGTTCAAAAAATTGCAAGAATCGGCAAGAAAAGATGTTGAGAGGGTGTTTGGTGTTTTAAAGGGTAGATGGGGTATACTACACCGACCGGTTCGTTCGATGACCAAGAAAGCAATACATAGCATAGTGTATGCGTGTATCATATTGCACAATATGTTGATCAAACACGACGGACGTGCAATATCCCCGGATTGGGTACCGGATCCTCCTACACAAGTTCAAGTTCCACAAGATATCAATTTACAATTGCGTAACGAAGAAACTCACTTTCGGTTGAGATACGATTTAATCGAACTAGTAGGTTCTCTAGGTTTGGAGTTTCCGGATTCGGACGAGGAGTAGGGTTTTTTTTTTTTAAATTGTATGTTCCTAGTATGTTAAATTGAACTAGTATGTTTTAAAATTAATGAAATTTTTAATTTTAGTGTTTTATTGTTAATTTCTAATTTAAAAATAAAAGTTAAAAAAATTGGGAGGGAGTGATAGAATTCCATCACTAGTGATTCCACCCTTCCTACATTTCTATCACTAGTGATGGAAATTGGATTGATGACATGGCATTAGTTGATTGGATAGTGGGAGTGATGGAATCCATCACTAGTAATTCCACCCCTAGTCCCCTAATAAATGAAGTTTGAGCATGAGCTTCACGGCATCAAGTTTAATTAGACTCATGATCCTAAAATAATTATGCCATTTATGTAACTTTATATTTAACATGTTCAATATATACCATAAAATTATGATAAAATAATGTATTATGTTGTATATAAAACTACAGTGGTAAGTATGTATAAAAATAATTATAAAAGTGTATAGATATAATAATTAAGTAAATAATAAGTTTAAAAGTAGCTGTGATTGAGCTAAGCTCGATTGCTTGCTTGAGCTTGAAAGTTACGCACGTGCCGATCTCAATATTAAAAAAAATAAGTGTTAAAAGAGTCGAGCTTGAGCTCGAGCTCTTTTACAAGTCGAGCTCAAGCTCTTTTACGTTAAACAAGTTTTGAGCTTGTTTACAACTCTATTAAGTATAATAATATTAATTAAAGCTAAAGTATAATATAATAGGTTCTATAGCCTAAAATCCTACTTTTTTTTCAAACTTGTTTTGAGCAAATTTATATTTATATTACACAAATCTAATCTTTTGTTGAGGTTTGGTTTTATTATAGCGTGTGTTGGAAGACAGATGGGACAGAGAGTGGGATAAAAAGGTGCACCGAATATATAAAAAAAAGGAGCAAAAGACCAGCTGTTATCTCTACCCGCCATGCCCCCTTTAAACCTTTCCGCAAATTGCGTAAATCCGTTGAGACCGGCACAAAGTATGTCAGCTAGAATAATGGTTTCTTTTTTATTATTTTTAAAATTTTAATTTGATTTATTATTTATTTACTTCAATGTCTTGGATCGAAAATGCAAATTTGGGTTATACCAGCATTAAATTTCTTCCTCAAGTTGTGGGAAAATTCAGTCAGGACGGTTCATTACATTCTCAATATGATGACCTCACTTGGTATAGCAAAAATCATAAAAAAAAAAAAAACAAATATCAGTAATGGTTCCGATAATATCAACACCGGTATCGATGTTGTTCGATTGGACTCGTCATAGTGCCGATAAAGTTGGGACAATATCATTTCGTTTTGTCATGGTATCGGTACCATACTAACACTCGTTATACCTTATAGTATAAAAAAGATATTTTGTTGCAAATCCAACTTTGTTTTCAATTAAGTTTATAAATAAATAAAACATAGCATGTCACAACGATATATTCATAAATTTATAAAGCATTACATTATACTATTAAAATATTGAATAAAGCATTACACTATACTATTAAAATATTGAAAAAGGTAAACGACGTTAACTTGTATAAATAAACTAAACGTGAAGAAGCTTTGATAACATATATGTTTGAGTTTTGATTACTTGTACATTACTACTTATAAAACGGTTTCGAACAAAATATTTCAAGACACAAATAATAATAGGCATGTGACAACGAAATATTCAATTTTTTTTTATAAAACAGCGTATCTTGAATGTTATAAAAGAAAAAAAAAACATGTTAAGAAAGAATTATAACTAGGTGAAGACCCCGCTGCGATGCGCCTATGACTACATGATTTCATACCAGAAGCCATTATTTATTTACATGAAGAAGCTTAGTTTCTTTTACAACGATGATGCTACGTACATAACTTTTACATAAGTTGTGTTCATGTAGCTAACTATGTTATATACAAGTTAAGTGACTAACACGTCTTGTGGTAGTTTCTTAACTTGTTCCAAAAACACGTTTCTTAAGCTAGATTTAGAAATTTTGCTTGTTCTTTCATGGCTTTACGCTGTTGTTGCATCATCATAAGCAGCTACCCAAATAACTGGTCACCAACTGATTCATTCTGCTGCCCTACCTTAGTTGTAGAGCCAACACCTGCGCACACACTGACTGTTAGTAAATTGTGCTAATTGTTTTAGAGGAAGCATTATCAGGCTGCATATGATGGAAAATAGAGTCGGATTTATCGGTTAAGACATAACCAATTCAATATGGGTACATCCCACTGATGTGTTTTTTCCTTACCTGGTGATTTGGTGTGATAACGTTTGTTGAGGTTAACTTTTGGGTTTAGAGTTGTTAGAGGCACTGCTGATGCTGGAGTTCCTACACTACCTCCCTGGGCATCACTTGTGTCATCGAGATCTGTAACATTGGTGACTACGATATGCCCCTCCCGTCTAACAGATATATGCATTATTTTTGTAACGCTAATTATGTTAGAAATTTGTTGTGGAAGTGATTTGGGATCGGTGTAGCCATGTTTTAAAATCAAATTCTCATAGCTTGTTTTAAGAAGAGCAGTCATTCCCTCATCAAAGAACGTAACTTCTTCTGCTTTTGTGGCAATCATGACATTAACATAGAACCTGAAAAGAATGAAGGTTGTTAATACTGGTTATAAAAATTAGTTATGTACGTATGATACTTACAAGAACTTGGGTGATATATCTTTATCATCCTTGCAAACAAATTTCAATGACCCGTCTTCCTCCGGATACACCTTCTTCTCGCAGTTCGAACAGCGCACATAAAACCATCCAAGATTTATGTCAATTTTGTCTACCCATGCACGACACCTGCATCTTGTAGAGTGTTGTGTTTGATAGTTGCATAAGAAGATGTTAGGTCTTTATACTCAATAACACTTATTAATAACCCTCTCACCCATTTACATTAACATGACATATTGCTAAGATATTAAGATTTAAAGCATGAGTGCGATTGGTATCGACTGCTATATCGTTTAACTTACTTATTATTAGTAAAGTATCTTAATGTTGGTGACTATGATAACAACCCTCTTCTTTTATTTTTAAAAGAGATAGTGTAAGTATCCGCAGGAAATATTCTACTAAAACCTCATATCAACAGTTTTAATTTTTTCGTGAAATTATGTGTTTACCATCTATATTCTAAACAATGTTTGGACCGAGAAATTGTTGACTCTTACTTAATGAACATACATTTGTTATGGTTAATGAGCATAACAATGTTGTTTAAATGTATTGCCTAAATACCTGTTTTCCTGCAATCTGAGGCATCGTCAACTCATGAACAATGATCATCGGATCGTCTACGTCATTAGGTTCAACAGGTTAGCCTATTTATTTTCAGAATACAAGAAATGCAAGGATGTTAGATATTATTTTAAAGTATTCAAGTAATCGATGTTTATATGTCTTTGTGCACTTACCTCCTCGTATACTTGGCAGTTTGTGGCATTTCCGGGTTGACAATAATCGTTGTCAAATATGTTGCCTCAAGTTGAATCAAACCTATAAACAACATTTTTAACATCTTATGTAAATTGCTCTGGTAAATATGTTTTTGTATCGGCTATTTGTTTTTGGAAACATACCATAGAAGTTTGAAACTTATGTGGCTGTTATAGCAACTATGTTGCCGGTTCCAACATGGTCACCAATTAGATGTAGCATACCAAGCCAAAGAGTGACTCAACCTTGTTTGTATTGTATGGAAGAAGATGTAATGATAACACTGTTTGTTAATCATTTATGATTTATGAGATGGGTTTGTTATACTTACCCTTCGCCACGTAGTACAACCTTCCTAACTATTGAATTCTTGTTTGTTAGTTGGAAATAATTGCGGTCCACATGGCCTATGAAATCTGTAATCATCAAACTTCAGGGATTAGTGTATAACTTATAAACATTTTCTATAATACTAGTCATAGTATAATCGTACCAGTTAGCAATCTGTTGACTTTGACCCGATCCCTTAGCATCTCATAACTCGCAAAGCTGAAGTATATGTTGGGTATTTCCACTCTTTATGTGGGAACGAACTTTGCTTTCTTACCTATTACAAGTCATGCTGGGTGGTTTATGGTAGCCATGTAGTCTCAAGGCTTAGTGAAGACATATCTGATAACCCTGTAGCATGGATGCAACCTTATTAGTTTGGCAAAGTATTCTATTTGATTACCATCAGCAGTAGCTTCTATACTGTCTCATGCGTTAGAAGTTATGTATTAGTATTAAGGTGTTATATGCTTAAAAAATTGGTAAAATATAAATCTAAAACAGTTATCAACATATTAGCATATCAGAATTAATCATGTTATCTTAATGGAATATATTTGGCATACGACTAAATCAACAGTTCAACACACTATCTAGATTAAAAAAAAGTCTATAAAAGGGGAAACACCATGTTACATGTAACACCTCGTAAAAATCACGTCCAATGGTGTGTTGACACGTGTACTAAACTCTAATGAAGGCAAACGTTGACTATTAGGGACTAATTTTGAGAAAAATCAAAAACTTTGAATTTAGAAGGACTAAAAGTGTCAACATGCTTAAACTAAGTCTCTGAATGACCTTACACGGTATTCGTATTCTCAGATTAAACCACTTATTGGATAATCAAAACCGTTTGCGTAATTAATTGAAAATTTGTGCGGTGAAGGGTTAAAAGCGTCAACATGTTTAATTATACCTCTGAGTGACCTTTTAACGAGCCTGAAGCATCGTTATGTTTGAAAATACTCACGGGAATGCCTAATATGGGCTACATAGGGCTTTGATGCCATTAAACAATAATACGCGCAAGTTTGTGCGTTAAAGGGGCCAAAAGCGTCAACATCTAAAACTACACCTTTGAGTGACCATTTAAGCGAACTGGAGTGTCGTAATGTTCGAGCATACTCTCGGGAATACCTAATATGGGCCATAGAAGGCTTTGATATCATTAAAGGATATTACGCACAACTTTGTGCGTTAAAAGGACTAAAAGCGTCATTGTGTGAAACTACACCTTTGAGAGGTCTTTTGAACGAACCAGGAACTCCGTAATGCTCAGTCAAACTCCTGGGTGCGCCTAAGATTGACCATTAGAGATCCTCATACCTTATTACTAACATAACATATTATATATGAAATAATGTGCCATTTATGTCATTTGTGAAAGTTAAAAATGAACTAAAAAGATTAAGGGGTCATTTCTGCCAATCAGCTAAAGCTGAAATCCGGACTAGCATTCCTCGCGGGCCGCGAAGAATGGGCCTGATGTCTTCGCGGGCCGCCAAAGCTCGAAACAGCAGCAACATTAATCTTGTTGATGGTTTTGTTACTTGCAGCCCAATTCAAAGCATTTTAAACCATTTAAACGAATCAATGGGCTTGCTAACTGATTTTTATAGCTGGTAAGACGCTTGTTATCATCCTAATGATCCCTAAAACACTTGGCAAGATCCTATCATTTCTCAAAAACTATAAATAGGCTTAGAATTCATTGTTCCAAACTTGCACCATCATTTCATTCTTCCTATTCTCTCAAACCTGGAAGTTCCTGAGCACATTGGGAGCATCCTTTGAGTTCTTTTCAGTCCCTTGGACCACTTGTAAGTGTCCTTTCGTGACTAGTTCATTTTATTTGGCTTAAAAAGCCGAAAAGTCAAGCGTTTACGATAAACGCTTTGACTTTTAGTTAGACCGTAAACGGTCAAGCCATTGTTCGCAATGAACATGGCTACGTGATCGTAATTAGGTAGGTGTTAAACCCTCAAAAGGGCACCTCCTAAGAATCACGTTTGCTTGGTCAATTGACGAGTCACGTAATATTGTTTTAAAAAGTCAACGGGGCAGTTTTTGAAATAATTGCGATATGTGTTTAAAAGTATTCTAAATTACGTTTTATCATTTAAACAACTTGGTAATAATTATTAGAACATGTGTAAACATGTTCGGCTCGTCAATTCCAGTTTTAGGGTCGGTTCGCAACCGAAAGTCACGAAGTTTGACTTCTGCGTTGACTTTCGATTATGAACCGAATTAGATTAGTTTGTTACTGATTTTAGTGTCACACCCTGACTGTTGCGAAAGCGTGATTTGGTGTGACTTGCTTAATATCATCGCATTCAATCATAACAACAACTATATGATAAAACCAAAGATGATCATCCATTAAGTAAGTTTAAAAAAAAACATGACAACCTTGTCTTACTCATTGACTTCAAATTCGAATTACAAACCGTGCAAATAGTTTTAGAGTTCCATAAGGACTCGACAAAAGAGTTTAAATAAAACCAGGCCTTGGAAGATGTGTCTTGTTCAGGATAAGACACACTAACCAAATCCTAAGACACCGGATGACATCATTTATTCTTAACATAATTTGAAACCTCCAACGCCCGCCAGATCCATACTTAATTTCCTGAAATACATGTAGTTTGAAAACATCAACAAAAGTTGAGCGAGTTCATGTGATTTGTATGTGTGCATGAATCATCCTTGAAAACATTTGTAAGTATGTATGTATGTATGTATTTGTAAACTGGTATGAAGCAACAAGGAACAGATCAATTAATGTGTAGCTAATACATTAACATGTGTGAAATGGCGTAGGAAGGCTCAAACCTAGCAGACTTTGTACCAGGCCTCCGGCTGTAAGACATAGTCACCTCATGGGCCAAAACCCCGGTTCACATGGGTGTGGGCTTGCTACACCCAAATAGATCTATCACTCATGTCCCTCGGTCCTAAAACGAGGATTAATGGTCTTAAGAGTACGCCTACCCATTCACATGATCTAACAGTATTTTCCTTAGCTAACCATACCATTTGTAATTGTTTGTAAGCATTTAGTAACATGTACTTCACCCCCGAAGTTATAAAACTGAAAACGGTTAAAAGAAAAAGGGGACATGAACTCACAGCTTTGCGTTCTTCGTATCCAATGTAACTCAAGCTTCCTCTAGATCGCACGACTACCTACATGCGTACTATGGTCCATTAGACAGGTGGGTCGTGCCTTGATTTAGTATTAGTTAGTGTCATTGTGTCTTCAATATTATTCCAAGTTATATAATTATTTGTTAAAATAATAAATATTTTAACTTAAATTATATTTATTAAATTTTGGAATAATGGTTAAAACAATATATTTTAACTTGTTACTTTTCAAGTATTTATACATGTATTTCCTTCCCAAGGATGGGTGTATTTGTATTCGTATTCTTGTACTTGTGTATTTTTGTCATGTATTGGTGTCGTATTCCGGTGTGTATTTACACGTATGAGAATACGTATTTTTATGGTATTCATTAAGTATTCTTTATACTTAATTTCATATTAATTATTCCGGAATATTATCTTTAACAAAGATTCAATATATATTTCCAAAATATATATTTTAAGGAATACTACTTAGAAAAATTATTTTTAATTTTTCTTTGGAAAAAATATTTGTATTCTCTTGTAAGTTCCAAAAATAATATGTTTTCAAGTCCAACTTAGAAAATATATATATAAATTCATTTTTCTCCAAAAATGATATACTTCATATTTACTTGAGAAAGTATATCCTTCACCCCAAAAATATTGTATTTCATGTTTGTTTAAGAAAGTATATTTATTTCTTTCAAAAATAATATATCTTCTTAAAATTTCAAGAAAGATATATATATTTATGCTTGCCAAAAGTAATATATTTTTCTCTTGTCAAAATATGATATATTCTTGTAGTAATTGTAAAAATCATATAATTTTTATTCACTTGGTGTCCAAAATATTATTTACCAAAATATACTTGTGAATTAAATTCCAGAATATTTTTGTAAGTTATATTCCTTGTTCGGTTTCACCAATATTTTTGTGTAAATGGGTATATTTATTCCTTGGAAATTTTGGTAATATTTTGGATGGTAATTTTGGTATTTTAATGAGTTATACTATTTCAAGTCCTAAAATAATATAACTAATACACAAAGTATACAAATAATCACACACATGGTGACTTCAAAATATATATTTTCCTAAATACATATTTAGTCACTTTTATTTATGAAAACCAACCTCCAATATTTATATTTTTGTAACAAAAATTATGGCAAAGTTTATGTAAGAAATTCATGGTTTAAAATACACTTGTAAATATTTGTTTGGAAATATTTTTCTAAGTGTTTAATTTCTAGAAAAATTTTGCCATAGTTTCCCCTAAAAATGGAGGTTTCCATGCTTTCAAGCATATCATTTTCTTTTGTAAAAATCGACACAATCAATTCACAATCAACAATAACCAACCTATACTTACCAATCTTGCCGAAAACAAGCATAATCTACTACTTCATGAACTTGAATATTTGTAAAAATTTGTAGTAACGTACTAGTGTTTTTAGTAAGTCTTGTTACCCTTTAAAGTGGGGTTGATTCTATAAAAACATCATTTTTAAAGAAGATTGATCTTTACAACTTGTATTTATATTTTTCAAAAATGTTTCTTCTTTGATTTTTCTTGTTAACCACATATTTCTACACTTATTTTAACATTAAAAATAAGGTTTGTTTATGTAAGAACCAAGATTTAATAAAACTTATATTTTTAACTTGGTTTCTTAAGAAATCATCCATGAAATTTTTAGATCTACATGATCAACAACTTACTTTGATCATTATTTTTCAAGAAAACATTATGTTCTTTCAAGTTCATGCTTCTTATGAGGATGATCTATGATCCTACAACACTTTCATCCTCTCATCTTGCTAGATTATGTTTTTAATCATGATCTAGCAAGATCATATGATGATCAACATCATTTTCACAAGTAATCAACATTCATCAAGCATAACAACTCATATTCATCAAGATTTCTTCATTATTCAAGCTTATATTCAAGTTTACTTCTTGTGATTCTTAGTGTTCTTCATGTTTAACATTATGATTCTTCTTTTAACCACTTAAAATAGAAGTAAACTAGCATGATCAAGGTTCTTACCACTAGCTCAAGGCTAGGGATGATCAAGAGGACAAATGAAGTGGATAAAAGCAAACGGTGAAGGTCCTTTAACTTCTGAAAGCTCCAAGCTTCATTGCATGTCCTCTAGCACCCTTGTGTATGTATGGATTTAATGGGAGTTGAGTGATGATGATGATGATGGTGTTAGTGTGGGTGTTCGGCCAAGGGTAAGGAGGAGAAGGTTTCATGTGTTGGTTTGTTTTGAGAATGATAAGCTTAACTAGTGGACCTTCTTATAACCTTCCAACATATGAAGATCTTTTGTGTGATATGCTTGCAAAAGGTGGAGACAATATCTAATATTATAACAAGATAAAATCAAGGTGTGGGGCCATGATGTTGGCCGTCCATAGGTGGGTGGGGGGTAGTAGAGTATGTTTAAGTCCATAGGTGGGTGGGGGGTAGTAGAGTAGGTTTAAACAAAGTTAGTTTGTTTAGGTTAAAAACCAAGTATCTAGTTAGTTATTCTAGTTACTAGATATTTATGATGTGTTATGATGTTCTGGGACCATAACTAGCTTGGTAATGTTAAAACAGTGCTTCTAGTGTAAATTTGGTATTTCGGGTAGTGTCTGGTTGTTCGGTTGGTTACCGGTTCGTTAAGGTGCTAAACTATGCAGTTTAGTGTGCTTTATGTACCCTATTGTGACACTTTTGATTCCAGACACTTAGGAAAGCATTCAGGACCATTTAACCATATTTCTGCATGATTTTAGATTGTTTAAATGCTGATGTTTGCTGATTTTTGCTGAATTCAACACCTTGGATGAGTTTTAGGCACTTTCCGGCACTTAAACTATCACTAGGAATGCAGTTTTGTGATCCTTACTTTCCTACACACTATACTAGTGTAACTCTTGGTTTCTGGCCCATTCCGTGTCTCAATACATTCAGACACTTAGGAAAGCATTCAGGACCATTTAACCATATTTCTGCATGATTTTAGATTGTTTAAATGCTGATGTTTGCTGATTTTTGCTGAATTCAACACCTTGGATGAGTTTTAGGCACTTTCCGGCACTTAAACTATCACTAGGAATGCAGTTTTGTGATCCTTACTTTCCTACACACTATACTAGTGTAACTCTTGGTTTCTGGCCCATTCCGTGTCTCAATACATTGTCTGTCTATCTACTGAACTCTGTCAACGTTTTTTTTTGATTTGTCGGATAACTGTGCTAACTGTGTTTCGTGCATCGTTTGAGTCAATATAGTTCTCATGCAATAAAGATATGACATTAAGCAGTATATGATGCACATGAATGTATATGGCAATAATCAGAAAGCAATTCAAGTAATTAATTGTAACTCAACACAGTTATTTAAGCATTATTCATTGTTTAATAATTGTACGGATGCATGCAATTTTGATAGTTGTCACATTTAGGTTCCGTTATGATCGTAATATAATGCAGTATAACCCTATAAGGTTATATTACACGATCATATTAGAAATCTGAGTTTTTGCACATGTTCCGTTAATATGCCGTACTTTGACCGTTATGCCATTTTTAGCAAAAATAAGGTTTTAGACACCAATAAGCTTTCAAACAACTTAGGTACTGATATGTTAACATGTTTAACATATTACAATGTTATGAACCTGATCATAAACTGAGTTTGCGCATAATATCGTAAATTATGCCATAAATTGACCAAAATGCCCTTTGGGTGCATAGACCGGTTTTAAGCATAATTTATCATACCAAAATCATTGCCTACTGATATAATATCATAATTAAGATAATTTGGGATGTCCATTCAGTTTACAAACTGAGTTTACACATACGTTCTTGAATTATGTCTAAAAATGACGATATTGCCCTTTTTGCACCTAAAATGATTTAAAAGCATAATTTTCATACAAACCTTTTTATTACTGATATGTTATATTAATTAACATATGTTAGTCACATAGACATGGTCATAACATCAGTTTTCCTTAAACATCGCACATATCGTCATTTAACGATTTTAACGCCGTTTCAGCGCGTAGTATGTTTTAAACCATAACTACAAATCAAGACTTGTTACCTACTGATTTTATAAATCATTGTAAATATTTTTACAGTAGGTATATGGTATAAACTCAGATTCCCAAATTAGCCTTCAAAATTATGTGTGAAATTACCAAAATGCCCCTACGGAGAATAGTTTGGTTTTAAACTATAAAACACACATATGTTTGATATCATACTGATATTATATCATAAATAAGGTGTCGTTACAAAATATTTATGGTCGTAACATCAGATGGTACACACGTTTCTTTTATACGTCGAAAGATGACCAAAACGCCCTTATGAGGCATAGTTTGATTTTAAAACCTTAACGGGAATACAAGTTGATATCCTACTGATATTATAACTTGTTTAAAGTATATTGGCATATGGATATTGTTCATGACTTATCCGGTTATTCGTTATCGCTTATGCGCGTACGGTTAGACTTACGTAACTAGTTTACGTAAGTTTACCGATACGAGTTAAACCTTATCATTTTTACTTCAAAATCCAGAATGTAATTAGTTTACCCATATTATACAAGTCTTCATACTTGTTGGGTCTAAATTACATTCCAATTTGGTTACCATCAGTTACGAATCGACGATATGTTTGACCAATTGCAAGGCGCTACGTGCTTCTCGAAGATCGATTTACGCTCAGGTTACCATCAGTTACGAATCCAGGAGGAAGATATACCTAAAACCGCTTTTCGAACCTGATACGGCCATTATGAATTCATCGTTATGCCCTTTGGTTTAACCAATGCACCCGCGGTTTTCATGGATTTGATGAATCGCGTGTGTAAACCCTTTCTCGACCGCTTCGTCATCGTGTTTATCGATGATATCCTTATCTATTCAAAAACGATAGCCGAACATGCGCAACATCTACGTTCGGTTCTCGAATTACTCTAAGGGAATCGACTCTATGCCAAGTTCTCCAAGTGTGAATTCTGGCTAGAGGAGGTTCAATTCCTCGGTCACATCATCAATAGTCAAGGTATACACGTCAACCTCGCGAAGATTGAAGCAGTCAAGAACTGGGTTACATCAAAAACCCCATCCGAAGTTCGTTCGTTCCTCGGATTGGCGGGCTATTACCGTCAATTCATCGTTATTTCTCGAAAATCGCCATTCCGCTTACCTCTCTGACGCATAAAGACAAGTCTTTTGTTTGGGGAACCGAACAAGAGCAAGCTTTTCAAACTCTCAAGCATATGCTCTGCAATGCTCATATCCTCGCGGTACCCGACGGAAACGATGACTTCGTAGTCTATTGCGATGCCTCCAACCTCGGTCTTGGTTGTGTTCTTATGCAACGGGACAAGGTTATCGCGTACGCATCTCGTCAGCTCCAGATCCACGAGAAGAACTATACAACCCATGATCTCGAGCTTCGTGCAGTTGTTCTTGCGTTAAAGATCTGGCGATACTACCTTTACAGTACCAAGTGTACGGTCTTCACCGACCATAAGAGCCTGCAGCATATCTTGAACCAGAAGGAACTGAATATGAGCCAACGCCGATGGGTTGAACTTCTCAACGATTACGACTGTGAGATTCATTATCACCCTTGTAAAGCAAATGTTGTTGCCGACGCTCTAAGCCGATGAAGCTATTTGCATAGCGTTCGTAATACTCACGCGCAACACGACCTCGAAGCTCTAATTCGTGACGCTCAGCACGCCTGCTTCATTGAGAATACCTTGCGAGAGGAAATGAAGAAGTGTGGTGCTGAAACTCAATTTGTCACCAAATCGAACTGTATCTACTACTATCTCGATCGCATCTGGATTCCAAGTCGCAATAACCTTCGGGAGATATTGTTGACTGAAGCTCACAAGTCCCGATATTCCATTCATCCTGGTGCCGACAAGATGTACCATGACCTTCGTCTGCGGTATTAGTGGCCTGGAATGAAGAAGGGTATCGCTATCTATGTTTCGAAGTGCCTGACTTGTTCGAAAGTCAAGGCAGAACAGCAAAGACCCTCTGACTTGCTCGTACAACTCGAGATCCCTATGTGGAAATGGGAGAGTATTGCTATGGACTTCATAACGAAACTTCCACGCACGCCATCAGGTCACGATAGCATCTGGGTTATCGTTGATCGTCTTACTAAATCTGCTCATTTTCTGCCGATACGAGAAGACTTTAAGGTAGAATGATTAGCACGAATCTACATCGACGAAATCATTTGTCAATATGGGACGCCTCGTGATATCATCTCTGACCGCGACGGTCGGTTTACCTCGCGCCTTTGGGAAACGTTTCAATCTGCTCTTGGTACTACTCTTACTCTAAGTACCGCTTTCCATCCCCAAACCGACGGTCAGACTGAACGCACGATTCGTACCTTTGAAGATATGCTTCGCTCGTGTGTGATAGATTTCGGTGGTAGTTGGGATTCGCATTTACCTTTAGTCGAATTCTCGTACAATAACAATTATTATTATAGCATTCAAATGGCACCATTTAAGGCACTATATGGAAGAAAATGTCGATCGCCTATTGTATGGCACGAGATCGGTGATGCGCAACTTACCGATCCTGAGTTATTACAAGAAACGACTGACAAGATCCTCTAGATTCGAGACAATCTCCTGAAAGCTTGGAGTCGTCAAAAGAGTTATGCCGATAAACGCCGTAAGCCCCTTGAATTTGACGTTGGTGATCACATACTCCTAAAGGTTTCACCTTGGAAGGGGGTGATCCGATTCGGCAAGAAAGGAAAGCTCGCGCCTCGATATGTTGGACCCTTTAAAATTCTGGAAAGAATTGACAATATGGCCTGCAGACTCGAATTACCGGAGGAACTCAGCAACGTCCACCCGACTTTCCATGTTTCGAACCTCAAAAAGTGTCTAGCCGAGTAGAATTTACATGTACCTCTTGAGGATCTACAAGTGGACGAAACATTACACTTCGTGGAAAAGTCAGTCAAGATCATGGACCGAGAGATCAAGAAGCTCTGTGTTGGTGCAGTTGTCTGTCGACTACATCTTAGTTCGAGTCTTAGGGTAGGGCAGTTCGTATTGTGCACGAAATACGAGAAAATATGAAATTGTATAGAATTAGGCTTGTTGGATCGTTCATTAGTCCATTAGGGTTAGGACCGCTCGAACGGACGAATGGTTGGATCGCTCGAACGACAGTTCGTCTGGACCGCTCGAACGACAATATTGTGGACCGCTTATTCGGTCGGGCGGCTGGTTCGCTTATTTGGTTTGTTTCTGGTTCGCTCTTTTGACCGTCCGAATGAGTGAACCGGATGGTCTATAAATAGACGTCCGGATGAGCGATCCATGTGTGTGTTTTTCAAGGTGTAACGGCGAAGCCCTGCCCGTTTGTCTCCTAATCTTGTATATTTGACAGATTATCAATAAACGAGACATTAAATAGTGAAATCAAGCTTTACGAAGACTAATTCAATGAATTCCGCCTCTGAATTAGTCTAAGCGCTCTTCTGAACGACTCGTCAGGTCGGAAAACGTTCCTACAAGTGGTATCAGAGCTCGGGAGGAAGAGTTCTTAGCGTTTAGCTCGATTTTCGCTCAAAATTCTGATTTCTACACCTTCTTTTCTTCATTCGGAAAGTTTTAACGGTCGAAATCGGCTCAAAATCTCAGGGATTGTTCGCAACTACACAGAGATAAACCCTTGAAAGTTTGGTGTCAAAATTCGAAGTTTTAGTGGGTCAAAAATGGATTCGAAGTCAGTCCGCTCGAACGAACACCTGGTCCGCTCGAACGGACACTGATTGGGATCGCTCATTTGGACCGCTGATTCGGACAACCGGTCGCTCATCCGGTCCGCTTATTTGTCACTCGGTCCGCTTATTGATACACGACCCGCTCATCCGGTTCAGTTCAAAATTTCCGGTCCGCTCGATTGACTGGCTCGCTTATTTGACAGCTGATTGTTTCGTTTTTAGTCAACAAACACGTATTGGGATTTTGTGAAAAATGACGATGGTATTTGATGAACAAGAAAACAATAAGCTTGAAGATTTTAATAATTGGTATATGAGAAATATGGATACCGATTATAGAAATGTGAGTTCGGATATTTGGATTAAGAGTTTTGAACTTTTCATATGTCAAAAGGATGAAACATTGAAAGAGATAGAAAAACGGTTTAAAATTCTAACGGACAATATGTGGAGTACAGGTATTAAGATGTCAAATGATGAATATCTATCAAAATTGACAACTGCATTACCTGCTAAATGGGATGAGTTTATGGTTGTGCTAAAACAGAGAGATTTCTTTCCAGAGCTTTTTCCATATCAGTTCTTTAATGAGGTTAATGCAGAGTAAGAAGAATGGAAAAGGAGGGATTTTTTGTCTGAGATGGAAAAGAATTTAGATAGATTGGAGCTGGATGTACTCATTGAAGTTGATAGACGAGTTTGTGTGTTTCTTGCAACAAAGAGTACTCTGAAATATGATATCAAAAGGAAATGTTATATTGATGAAAGTTTAAATCCTGTTGATTTTGTTAAACTCTTTGGTGCAGGAATATACAAGATGGAAAAAGGACAAGATTCAAAGATTGAAGAATCTGTGAAGAATGACTCTTCAAATTCTGCATCTGTGTGCTCAAAATGTGAAAGCCTCAAGACGGAAAATGACAAACTCTTGAAGGATGCGGAAAGTTTGACATCGGAAGTCAAGAAGTTAGAAGATGTGAAGCAGGCTGATGATAAACAGATTCTTACTTTGAAAGAAACTTGTGAGAAAATAAAAGCTGAAAATGACAAACTGTTGGATGGTTTGAACAGTTTGAAATTTGAAAACAAAATTTGAAAGAAAAAGAAAAAGATTTTGAAAGAAAACAGAAATCCTCAGAAAATGAAGATTTCTGGATTAAGCTGGAAAACAAAAACCTGAAAGTAAATGAAGCAAAATTTCAAGAACAGATAAAAGTTTTGGAAAATGAAAAGTCTGTTCTTGAAAATTTGAAACATGAGAATGAAAATTCAATCAAGTCTCATCTTGAAAGAATATCTCAGCTTGAAGACGAAGCTAAGAGTTCAAGAAACAAGATTGATGAACTTGAAAAGAAATTGATGGGTTTTGCGACTGTATCAGATAGTTTGAAACTTCCCTGTCCAAAACCAATCAATTCTGTTCCAATAAGTGACGATGTCACAAACTTTGACTCTGTCAAAGTTGAAGATTGTGATGTAAAATCTGATGATGAACATGTTAAAATTGAAAAACAAAAATTGTTTTTAAATTTAAAAGAAAAATTTCAGAAAACTGTTCTACAATCAACTGAAAAAGGTGAATGTTCTAAACAGAAACCTTTGAAGAAGAAAGTGGAACATAAACAAAAAGATAATAAAAGTTCATCAGATCGATCATCCAATCAAAAGAAAAAATTACAAAAAGTAAAAAATGAAAATTCAAAAATTGTTGGTAATAAGTGGTGCAGGTCGGACCACAGTGCTTCAAAGCCAAATTCAGCAAATTTGAGAAAGGAATATCACCAATCCAAACAATGCTTTGATCTGAGCATTTGGACTCAACATGGTGATTGGTACGATAACAGAGTGTGTTACAGCTGCGGTTATCATGGACACATTGCTGTTGACTGCCAGTATTGGAGTTATGAGACCAGGAGGTGCTTTAACTGCAACATCAAAGGTCACATTGCCAGAGATTGCCCAAGAAGATCGAATGACAGATTGAGGGCTAAGTCTCAGAAATTGGCAAAGATTCCAGTCAACGTCAAGCCCCAGGAACAAAAGGTTCTGAAACCTAAAGTTCAAGAACAGTCAATTCAAGAAAAGAAAGTTAAACTTTCACAGGGGCAGAAAGACAGACTGAGGAAGAAGAGGAAGAAAGCGAGAGAATATCTCGAGAAGATTTTGTCCTCGGGTTCATCCGTTGGGAAAAATAAAAGTTCTGATGAATTGACTTCTTCGATTGAAAAGTCTAGCAAGACGAATTCATCAGATACAAATCTGAGGACAGAACAGAGAGAGAAGAAGAAGAAAAAGGTCGGCGATGAATCTGACAGGTCAAAGTCAGACAAGCCACCTGCAGGCAATGATTCTGGTTTGTCAAAGCCAGAGGAGCCACTGGTTGAGGTAAAAAAGAAGAATTCTGGTTTAATAATGGATGAGAAAAATTTTCCACCATTGTTGAATAAGAATTCGAAATCACCCAAGGACTGTCAGGCTTGGGTGAATCTGTTTAAATGAAAAACCTGACTTGCCGGAGTTCCCAGGTTGGTTTAAGTGGAACATGAATCGGCATATTTCTTGAGAAATTTCACTTTGGTGATTTTTCGCCTCAAATGTGGTAAATCAGGGACATTAATTTGTACTTGATTTTCTACAAATGTTGTTTGGGTTTTGAAACTGGAAATGATAAATCTTTAAAAATTGTTTGAAGAAAATAAGATGATAAGATAACCCCGAACCTACAAATGGTTGTTACACAAACTAATTTTTCCGGAAAAACCATTTTGGTTGAAACAAACTTAAGTGTTTTGAAATCTAAATGGGAAAATAGTTTGTTGTGAGGGGGAGTTCTGATTGTTTTTGCACAAGAATGGTGAATTGAGGTAATTCACATAATGTTGTCAAATTTCTTGTATAGTTTGTTTTCAATTTTTCCTCAGAAAATCAAAATTGAAACATATTTTGATTTTAGGGGGAGTAATAAAATTTTGAAAAATTTAAAAAAATTGAAAAGTGAAAATGAGTTTTGTTGCAAAAAGAGGAAATGATAGTACATCGGTGGACTATCACAGCATGCTAGAGATTTGTAAAGTCAAAAATGTTTTTAAACAAGTCTTACTAAATGTGTCAGTAGACTTCACACAGTTAGTAAATTGTATTCGAGATATAAACCTAAATTCAAACTTGCTTAGTTTGTGGGGAACACTACTTGGATATATAGGTAACCCCTGAAATCTCGTTTGAAAGGTTTCTTATTCTGAATTATTAGGTTTTTATACTCAAATGATGTCTGGGGTATTATTCCGGGACTTCTGCTGAATGAAAGTTCTGACCTAGTCCTTGGATAATACTTTCCTCATATGCTTGAAACATAGCATAAAGCCCTCAGCTGATTAGACAATAAAATTGATGATCAGTTGTTGTAGCTAAAAAAGATCCTCTAAATGGGACACGCTGCTAAGTCGAAGCTGATATCTCTCTGCTGAACGGAAGTTCTGACCTGAGATCCCTCAGTTTTCGCATTTATCCCCTAATTTATATACAGATATCATTCGTAGTATACTTACCTGTAAATCAGAATATTGAGATCTGGATACGGGAGTATATTCAAGAGGTGGGACACTCAAATAAGTTTAAGTGCTAAGACATTAAATACGTATATTGAATTAATTAAAAACTTGTGTAGAGGTTTAAGTGGACAACAATACTGACAATCAGAAGTAAATTTGTTTTTTAACATTTGCTGATTAATCAAGATCAACGGTGTTAGTGATATGTCTCAAAATCCGATATGATCCTCTTGCACAATCTCTCAAAAATAGTGTTTTATTTCTGTATTTCATATAATTCAAAAATCCAAAAAAATTGTGTTTTTGTTTGTAATTTGAAAACTACAAAAAGATTTTCGACAACTGAGTGTGAAGAACTGATCTTCGACATTTCAAGTGCTAAACATGTTGAACTTGTGGTTTGGGATAGAGTGTGTGAAATGTGAAGATTTTAAAACGAATAAAAGGTTCATTAAACTTGAAGTTTAAGTTGAATGTTAACCTATTTTTAGATCTTCATAGTTTTGTTCAATGCTAAACCTGAAAATATTCTTATTAGAGTTTGAGATTTGTATAGGTGTTTGAGCTGATAAGAGATAAAGCCAGGAGTTGATCTCAATGGTGATAACAAATTCCAGACGGCGATCCCAGCATGATGATAGGGGGAGTCTGATGAAAGTTATAGCCAGAGAAAGATCCAGGCATATACTTCCAGGGAGAAGTTCCTGTAGAAGATTTGATTCCAGGCAGAGTTCCTGAAGAAGACCGAACAAGATTGAAGAGCTGGGAATGATTGAAGACTCTCACTGAAGATTCCGTCAACATTCAAGGGGGAGTCTGTTGGTGCAGTTGTCTGTCGACTACATCTTAGTTCGAGTCTTAGGGTAGGGCAGTTCGTATTGTGCACGAAATACGAGAAAATATGAAATTGTATAGAATTAGGCTTGTTGGATCGTTCATTAGTCCATTAGGGTTAGGACCGCTCGAACGGACGAATGGTTGGATCGCTCGAACGGCAGTTCGTCTGGACCGCTCGAACGGCAATATTGTGGACTGCTTATTCGGTCGGGCGGCTGGTTCGCTTATTTGGTTTGTTTCTGGTTCGCTCTTTTGACCATCCGAATGAGTGAACCGGATGGTCTATAAATAGACGTCCGGATGAGCGATCCATGTGTGTGTTTTTCAAGGTGTAACGGCGAAGCCCTGCCCGTTTGTCTCCTAATCTTGTATATTTGACATATTATCAATAAACGAGACATTAAATAGTGAAATCAAGCTTTACGAAGACTAATTCAATGAATTCCGCCTCTGAATTAGTCTAAGCGCTCTTCTGAACGACTCGTCAGGTCGGAAAACATTCCTACACTCTGACGCTTATGCATTCCCATAGTGAAGGTTCGTTGGGAAGGCAAACGCGGCGCCGAGTTCACTTGGGAACTCGAAAGTGACATGAAGGCTAAGTATCCACAACTATTCGTTACGCCTGCACCTTAATTTCGGGATGAAATTCCCTAAAGTAGAGGAGGCTGTAACAACCCGACCTTTTAAAGTCAAAGTACAAGTCAAAGTCAAAGTCAAAGGAAGAAAAAATTGCTAATCAGATCTGTCATTTCTGACTTAATTATTGCTTGTACTCTCAAACTCGATAATCGATACTGTAGTTAACGCTATTTTGGTTTTACGATTCGTAGTATGTGAAGTAACAATGCGATAAATGCAATTAAACGCTAATCTACTTAACGCTATCTCATCGCTATCGCATCGCAACCCGAACCGCATTTATTGGTGATGGTCTTTATTTGTGTGTGTTAATTATGTGTTACTTGTGCATGTTTATATATGTTAAAGGTGTTAATTGAAAACACAATTGCAACTCTATCACAACGCAATCTCATCGCGGACTTGAAAACTAAGTGGTACATTTATGTTATGTGATTAGTTATGTTATTTGTGTAACTACTATTTTAAAACTATCGCATCGCTTACTCGCAACTCGATTAAACGCAACGCTCAATGCACGAAACAAAAGTCGGAAAACCAACTCGCAGAAGCCCTCCGATCGAAGGACCATTCGATCGAAAAGACATCCGACCGGATGACCATCTGATCGGATGGCCATCTGATCGGATGGCCATCCGATCGGATGGCCATCCGATCGAAAGGCCCTCCGACCCATCTCACCTGCTCCGCCTTTCTCTCCTCCCACTATAAATACCTCACCTGTCACATCACTGTTCACTTGATGTGACAGCTCCCTCTGACCCAATGCACTCTCAGGCTATTTTCTCTCGATTTCTCGCGATTCTTGTAAGTTTTCACTCTAAATCTTGTACTTCCTTGATCTTTACACACTTTCTTATCATTTCCACCACCAAATCTTATATTTCAACCATGAAATCACCTGATTTTAGGTTGTTCAAGGGTGACGTCATCACAGGTTCTCATGAACACCGGAGTATGACCTCATCACAACAAGAATGGTTCGAATCTAACAGATTTCTACATGATTTTACACTGAACTCGTTTGGATAAGAAACACTTGGAAAATGTTTCTAACTTTTCTTCAAACATTCTTCACTTTTACTCGAAATTGATAGAATCTGAGCTCGTTCAGGCCTTCTACTCACTCTCTAGTGAAGTGTCGGTCTGAGAATGGATTACTATCGAAGAGACGACCAATTCACGGGTTGAACATGAAACTCCATCAAGAACAGTTACTGATCGAACTGGGTGATTCCCATCCGATCGGATGACTTGGACTTGATGTGGTTTCCATTGTTTGACACGTCGTCATACCGTCTCGGTTCGACTACAAAACTTTTCTAAACTTAACTGATTTTTACAAGTTCAAACCAGCAGTTGCCAGAACGAATCGTCGTCCGATCAGATCACCATCCGATTGAACGACTATTCGACCAATTGACTTGTGATTTTCAACACTTAAACAGTTTGCAAAACTTCAAAGAATATCTTCCAAACGAATGTTCATCCGATCGGATGACCATCGGATCGAATAACTATCCGGACAGGAGATGTAATCCTTTGTAGTTCCCACTCAAACGAATCACCATCCGATCGAACGGCCATCTGTCCGGATGACCATCCAACGGATGTCAGGACATATAGTGATACTTCTCACTTTTTAAAATGCTACAACGAAAACTTCAAAGTTCAAAGCTTTTCACAAACACATCCCTCCTAAACGAACGACCCTCCGACTGAATGGTCATCCGTCCGGATGACCATCCATCCGGAAGGTCATCCGATCGGATCACTGTTCGTCACACGTTCCACTCGACGCACTGTTTAACACGCTGTTCAACGCTTACACTATCGTTCTCTGATCAGGCTAACTCTCCAGCGCTCCCTTCAATCCAAGACTGTGTTTATTTATTAAACACGATCTGTGAGTATACTCGATCCCTTTTTGCTTAACGCACTTTTGGGTGTTACATACGTTACTTATATCAAAATCACATCGACACACAACGCAACTACTTTTATACGCTAACTGTTCTGCATGTTATACGTGTTATTCGATGAATGCGTGTATGTTATGTTTACACAATGATTGTTGCCTGACACCTTATCAACGTTAGTACTATAGTTTGGACTCAGCACCTGTCGTGGACAGGGGTTGTTAAGGGTATTTCTTCACATGTTACAGTGGTGATATATGTTGCGCATTCTACAACTCGCAGTCATGTCTGTGCATATTTCATTGTCGATAGCTTACATGCTTCACATTTCTACGTGTTACATGCTTGTTATGCGTAAACCGCTTTCGCTACTATTATACTATTAAACTTGTATGCTCACCCTTACACTATGTGTATTAACCTATTTTAACGTATGTAACAGGTGTTTAGGATGTTGTGCTTTGCTGAACTTTATGGAATCAAGCTAGGGGAGTCTAGAAACAAACTAAATAAATTTGAGTTGTCGGAACAATGTTATTGTCTTTGAGAAACTATGTCTGTAATAACTGTTTTACTTGATATGTTATGGTATGAGACATGACGTTAAATATTTGGTAATTATAGTTGTTATGGATTCTCCTGGACAATCTATTTCGCTCAGTGCTGTGACAACTGGGCTCTTTAATCGATGAAAAATGCAAAACAATGTTAATTATTAATAAAACAATGTGTTTTGGTGTTATTATGGGTGTATTTATGTTTGATGATTTTACGATTTGATTCGATTCCGATTTCAAGCTTTAAATCGCTTTCTAGAAAGTTATACGCAAACTGGTGCGTAAACGCAGTCAGTTTAACGCGACAAACACTCCGGGATAGTAAAATAGGCTTAACATACCTTAAATAACCTTCACATAACTTAGAAATAAGTTTTGGATGGTTTGGTGTGTCGAAAACAAGTTTGTTCGATCGTAGGGACTATTCGTGTCAAACTGCGAAACTATATCGATTTGTATAGTAACGAACATTCCGGAACTTGATCATAAGTTAAACATACCATAAATATCCTTTACATAGCTTAGAAATAGGCTTTGAGGGGTTCGGTATGCTAAAACAAACTTTATTGATCAATAGGGACTAAAAGCGTCAAAAAGTGCATAAGTTTGCATTTTCGCGCATATCTTACATTCTGAATATATCCGGACATCCAAAAATTTATGTAAGTATTAAAATATTTTATTTTAGTGTTTGGCATAATAAAATTCCATTCGTCGCTCAATTTTGATCGTTATTGCATTCGTTACGACTTCCGTCGTAATTAACCGAACAGCGCGATCGTACGACCAAACGAACCGACATCGAAATATTTTTGAGCATGTTTTGAGTTCCCAATACTTTAACTTCATTTTAGAGCCTTGAAATGAGGTTAACGGGGCTTAAACGTGTCAAAAATGGGCCGAAATGCATGTTTTACAAGTTCAGGGACTAAAATTGTCAATCTGCCAAAGTTGGCCAGGCGGCCCGCGTAAGCCAAGCCTTATCCTTACGCGGCCCGCGTCAATGTTACAGTACAGAAACATTGAATCTGGTCATTCAGCTCGATTTTGATGGTTTTGATCAATGGTTTTTCATGCTATGGGCTGGTTTGTGTGGAGAACAAGTCCCCAAATCAGTCCCTAACACTTGTATGGCCTAGATCATTCCCTCTTCTCCAAGAAATGATCCTAACGGTTTTGCGAAAACTATATAAGGCCATGTTGTCATTCCATTTTCCTCACATTTGGTCTGAGATTTCTCTAAGTGGTTGTGATTATTCACTACCTACCTGAGAATACTTGAAACCAAATCTATTTGGACCCTTTATAAGTCCTCTTTCGTTCTTTTATCGCTTTTCTAGCTTAAAAGTCAAACTATGTTTGACTTTCAACTTTGACCACGAGTTGATCAACGAGAAGTTCGTTTGAACTTCGCAACGTGAGCGTAATCACGATGGTTATAGTCCCTTGTGACTATACCTACTGATTACCACGTTCACTAGGCATAGTGACGAGTCGTAGTTTCGGTCAAAATGCGCATTTAAGCGTATTTTGCAACCAAACTACTCTTGGTATCAAAACACTTTGTTTTGATATCAAAACCTGTTTTCTAACTTAGTTAGGCATGTTTTAACATGCTTAGCTCATCACTTTTAGTTTAGTGCTTGTTTAGAGTCGTAAGTCAAGCGGTCTAAACCACCGCTTAGACTTTCGAACTCGACCCGTTTGGTCGATCATTAGGATCCGACCAAGCATGATTAGTGACCATAGTTGCATAGGGAATAACCTTCCGAGGTTATACCTTATGGTCACCTAGTTTAAGTAGTTGTATGATAGGTAGTTTATATGCCTTAGGTAATTTACCAAAATGCCCTTTTCATGCATAATTGGACCTTATGCATACGTAACCTAACTTTTGTAACCTAAACTGATTATGCAACTTATTTAAACATGTTTAGGTATATAATACTTGTCATAGGACTAGTTAGACGTCTCGAACGCGTTTTACGCGAACGACGCGTTAAAGTAGTGTAAGCTACCTTAATGGGTCGCGATGGGTCGAAAGCACTTAGGTTAGGTTTCATTTTAGGATGTAGGCTTTGTCAAAACATATCACATGAGTTCCAACACTCATTTGGTTTACAAGACCTCATTCTATCCGATCTTCCGATTTAGGCGTCTATTGTTTGACTAGTGGTTCGATTGCTAGGTACTACTTGAATTTCCTTGGTTTCCCTGAGCTTCGCTAAGTTCTTTAGATCAAGGATACCCTTCTATTCAATGTGAGTACATAGTTCCCCTATTTTACTGTTTTCAATTGTTTTGGGGTGATTCATATGTACAAAACGATTTCAAGGTTTAAACGATGATTTCAAAAACGATTAAGATGGTTTATACTAAACTAATAACGATTTCAATAAAGTGAACAAGACTTGTTGGTTGTACTTACATAACGAATGACATTCATTAATTTTGGCCGAACCGACCAGTATTAGGTTATGGTACCATAGGATCTGACAAATCCCGTTATCAGACTACACCCATGGTTATGTGTGGGGGTTATGTAGGTAACGACCGAATCTGATGATTGTTAACTTACCCTTTGGTGGTTTGTTAATACGAGAAACGAGTTAGACGAGTCACGAAGGTTTAAATGTTATTAGCAAGACAACCATAAGTAGTTTCACATTTAAAACGAATACGATTTAGGACGAGTTAAACGATTTGAGACGATTTAAACGAGATAAACGATTTGGATAAACGATTGGTTTTTGGGTAGTGATTAGATAATGGGATGGGTGTAGCATGATATAAGCATGGTAGATACGCCGCTGGTACATCTTATATATAAGTGCTTCCATCATATTACATTGTGTGTCATTATTTAGTTCACTTGGGAAACGATTTGAAACGATGTCACACAACGAGGTTTTCGAAACGATATAAACCATACGAGTTTTATTAACGAGTTTTTAACGAGATGTTTACGAGTTGGGTTACTAAAACAAATGTTTTTGGGTTAAGAATCATGGCTACGAGATTTTATAAACTATAACCAATACGATTTGAGTTGGTTAATTATGTTCCAATACACTTTTCAAAACGAGGTTTGTACTTTTGACTCTTGTAGTCTAACGAGGTACTGCAACATATAAACGGGCCGTGAATCCGATACTCCCATAAAACCTATGTACTCGCCCGCATTTCTTTGCTGACTTTATTTTTACATATGTTTCAGGTGGTATTGCTTGATGTTGCTTGCTAGGGAGCTTGTGTCACGTAGGACCTGGACGAGGCCTTAGTGACTTAAAAACAGTTCTGTTGGTGCATGTTTTGTGACAACAGCTTAATAGTTTGTTTATTTAGTCTTTGGATATTTTGTATTGGGATTAGCAGTATTGGTTAGGGAGTTATTTAGTGTTATGGGCTTGGGGAATGGCCTGGCACAGACCAAAGCCCATGTGCAAACCTTGTCCTATATAAACAAGGCTTGGCATTAGGGTTTAGGTTAGATATTGAGACATTGTAGACATTGGAGACATTGAGAGAAATCTACGGAGAGTGGCTGAGAGATTTCTTGTGGGTCTTGAATTGATTGTAAACTTCGAGTTGGATAATCAATAGAAGACCGGATTGAAAGTGTATCGTGTTTTCGATTCTGTTTCTACTCGTTTTCTGTGAAATCTGATCTAGGGGATTCCGCACTCTAGGTTGGATCGACGATTCTTTTACGATCCGCACGGTTTAGGGGACCTACAATTGGTATCAGAGCCTTAGGCTCAAATCTGCTTGGTTCAGAATCATTTCTGCAGAAAATCGAAGTTTTTGGACGTGTTTGACGGCTGTTCTAGGGTTCTGCTGGTAATTTCGGACAAACAGCAAGGATTCCGAATAGAAATCTTACATTTCTGATCCATTTCGAGTTGAAATCAACCATTACGGACCAGAAATCAAGCGTTTTTTATCATTTCGGATATAAAGGCCTGCAATTTTGATAAAACTGTTGAATTTCGAACCAGATCAGTTGCATTTCGAACATAATTCAATCATTTCGGATCAATTTCGGACCAAGAACAAGCATTTCGGATCTAGAACAAGCATTTCGGATCAGAAGGTTGTATTTCAGATTAGTTTTGTTCATTTCGGACCAGAGGGTAGTCATTTCGGATCAATCCTCACCATTTTAGATTGTCATTTCGGATCTAGGACCTTTTCGAACTATTTCTGATCATTTCGGAAAAGGTTGAATATTTTCTTGGCTTGCGTAAGAAAATTTTCACTGTTTCGCGTTTATAAAATTATCCGTAACTCATCTCAGGAAACCGTTTGCACCGTTGGGATCCTTGGATTTTTAGGACAAATAAAAGACTCTGGAAAGTCCCGAAATAGGTTTTTGACATTATATATCATTGGAATCGTAATCTTGAGACGAATCTAACGGTATAATTTGGTAAAAACAGTTTTCGAAATATTTTTGTACGGTTTTATCAGTTCGCTTATGGTAAAAGTTCGACAAGGACCAGTAGAGACGTTAGAATTGGATTTTGACACAGGTTACCAAAATCCATTTAAACTTTTACGCTGCGTGATGGCCAACTTGGATAAGGTCAGGGAGACTGTTAAGAATTGGCAAAAGCTTAAAAACGTTAAAGAATATGCTATCTGGAAAGAGGAGTTTGAGGCATTTGTGAAGAGTGAAGATACAAGAATGTGGAGCTGTATGATAGATGGATACGTTGCTCCCACACGACGAGTTGAAGAAAGAGTTAAGGTGATTTCTTATGAAAAGATGGATGAATCCGAGAGATAGGTGGTTGATGCTGAGAAGAGAGCTTTAGCAGTAATCAAGAAATCCTTACCTAAAGGCATTAAGCATACTTTCAAGAACTATGGGAATTCTAGAGATCTGTGGGAAGCTTTGGAAAAACGTTATCAGATCTCTTCAAAAGTAACTACTTGTAATCAAGCATTGGTAGCTGAGCTTGCAGCTGTGAAGATAGGAGAGGAAGCTGCTGAGGAAGAAGAGAAGAAGGAAGCAGATGAAGAGAATGCTGAAAAGAAAAGTGCAGAAGTTTCAAAGGGCTTGAAAAATGTGAACGGACTTGCAACAGAGGTGAAGGTATCATCAGAATCTGTAAGTCATACATGTCTTAATTGCACTGAACTACAGGGTAAAGTTACCAAACTATTGGAGCAAAACAAAAATCTGTTAGCTGATTTGGAAAACCGAAAAGAGTTAAATGTTCTTTTGATTAAGAGAGAGTCAAACTGTTTAGATAAACTCAAATCAAATGAATAGGAAATTAGCAGTCTAACAAGCAAAGTCAATGAACTGTTACAGGTCATTGATTTGGCTCGTGAAACTGTGAAAGAAAAGACTAACGAGCTTTCAGAAAAGTGCACAGAATTGGCTGATGCACAAGCCAAAATTGTAGAACTTCAGGGGAAGTTACACAATTTTGGGAATTCTTCGCTAGTCAGAACTCAAATTCAAAAAGGTTTAAAAAGGAGTAATGACAAAGCAGGGGTGGGGTATACTAAAGCCTCATCTTCTGCAAATCAAGATTACTCATTTTTACCAACTGAAGATGAGATAACTGATTTTGTAACCACTGCACAAGTAGTAGTGGATTCGATAGCTGTGGACTTGCCAAATAGTCCAGTTTCTTTGAAAGAATCTGTTGGGTCTAACAGTACACCTCACAAAGTGAATGAGGATACTGAAGACAAAAAGACCAACACATTTAAAAAGGGATCAAACAAAAAGAAAACTTATAAGAAAAGATCCTGTTTTAAATGTCACAACAAAGGGCACGTGGCGAGTTGCTGTCCTTTGAAGAAAGGTAAACAAAAGGTTGATGAGGTTAAGGATGGGAATCAAGTTGGGTCAAACAAGAGTGTAAAAACTAGTTGTCAGACAAAGAAACTTGATTTTCAATCTAAGCCTTCAACTTCGAAAAGATTTGATAAACCAAGAAGTATTTCTCCACAATTTAGTCAGTATAATGGTAAATCAAATCGTTTTCAAAGTCAAAATAGAAATTTTGGATATCAAAATCGATACCAAACAGCTAGTAATCGAAATTATCAACAAAGAAATGGACATAGGGGTTTTAGTAACTCAAATGTTCAACAACATCCAAAATTTTTCCAGAATTCATGGTATGAAAATGGGAAAAGAAGGTATCAAGATAATAATTTCCAAAGGTCGGAAAATCCGAGAGGTTATTGGAACTCTCGCAATCAAAGACCTAGTGGAAATTATCCATCTTGTTCAACAATAGGTAAGCAATCCAAGACTCCATTGAGGAGTGATGGATATTGGATGGATGTTCCGGTAATGGATGAATTTGGAAAACCCAAGACTGTCAGGGCTTGGGTTCTTAGGACTAACTAAGTTGTTGAGTGAATGCAGGATGACCAAGAAGGACTGTTGATGTGTTCGACAGTGGTTATTCCTGTAAAGCATCTGAGGTGAATAGTCGGTTAACATGGGTAATGAACTATTTACTTTTGTGATTGTTTTGATTATTCTAGACTTAACCGTGAAAAACTTTTGTCAGATCTAAAGTGGGGAGTCTGTTTGTGTTTAAATTTGTGTTTTTGAAACTTACTCCATAAAAACAAAAATTTTAGGGGGAGAAATTCCTCTAAGCCAAAAAGAGTTTAGATAGTGCGTGTGTTTAGGGGGAGTAAGTTATAAAACATTGAAAAATCAAAACATAGAAAATATAGAAAATAAAAAATGAGTTATCACTGTGTGAAAAAGAAGAAATGATAGTACATCAGCAAGTTAGACTGTCACACTGAAATTAAACCTAAATTGCTTAAGTGTGATAACAGCTTCATTATATGATGTACCAGTAGGCAAAAAGCATGAAATAATCAACTTACCAAAGTGATATAAACCTAATTGCATTGAGTATGAGTGGGGAACACATCAGTGGTGTATGGTTTAATGACCTTAATTCTTGCGTTGATAGATTTCCAAAATCTGACGTTTTGGGTCTTTATACTGTTATTTCATCTGGGGATATCATGGGTGTCCTTCTGCTGCATCCAGATACATGCTGACCTAGACACACCCAGGATATCTTAAAAGAGCTAAAAATGCCAAAACCCTGAAAATGAAAAAGCTCTCATAGAGAGTCATTCAATAAGTGCAAAATGCACAATTCGTACCAAAAATGGTATCTGTCTTAACCCTCGATAAGATATTTTGGTCTCTCTACTGTACGGAAGTACTGACCTGTTCACTAATTATCTATCGTTGAAATACAAAATGGATGAATTCAGTATACTCACCTACTATGATGAATCTTTGTGCATACCTTGATCGCGGGGGTACATCCTGAAGTGGGAAACGCTCGTATTTCGGTATAATAATATTACCTTAACGTATCATACGGTAATGGTACTTGAAATGTTCATGCATTTTGTTTAAGTGGACAAACATACTGGTAATCGTCTTGGACTGCTTTTCACGAGAAATTAAATAAAGAATTATCTAATAGTGTGAAATAGTTTGATTGTGCTGATATGATCTTCTTACACATGATTCTCACAAAAAGAAGTATTGTGAATATTTTTGGGTTTAGTTTTGCTAGTTTAGTTTGTGTTGAAAAATATCAAAAATACCAAAAATATTTTCTTTTTAAAGGACTTCCATTTTGAACTGACATGTAGTTGTTTTTGCAAATTAAGATAAAATAGTGGTTTATCTTTAACTGTGAAAAAGCTAATGGTTTTTCGAGATACTTGCTTGTGTTTCTAAACAGATTGATGCAGTTATCAACATGAAGTGCAGAATACAAGTAAAGTGCAGATTGAGAATGAAGTGAAGACGTGTGAAGATGCATGGTAGGATCCTTCTACTACATTGCAGAAAGAAAAAGAGATTTGAAGATTTGAAGATACTTGCTCAACCAAAGATTGCTAGTTCGTTGATCTACAACGATGAAAGTTTTGGAGATTGGAAGCATCAGCTAAGGGGGAGTTTGTTGATGTCAGAAACTGTGTAGCTGACGCTATCCAAAGACCAAAAGACCAAAAGACTGCAAGATGTTTGAAGACAAAGTTACACTATGAAGCTATTGTCAAGGGGGAGTTTGTTGGTGCATGTTTTGTGACAACAGCTTAATAGTTTGTTTATTTAGTCTTTAGATATTTTGTATTGGGATTAGCAGTATTGGTTAGGGAGTTATTTAGTGTTATGGGCTTGGAGAATGGCCTGGCCCAGACCAAAGCCCATGTGCAAACCTTGTCCTATATAAACAAGGCTTGGCATTAGGGTTTAGGTTAGACATTGAGACATTGGAGACATTGAGAGAAATCTATAGAGAGTGGCTGAGAGATTTCTTGTGGGTCTTGAATTGATTGTAAACTTCGAGTTGGATAATCAATAGAAGACCGGATTAAAAGTGTATCGTGTTCTTGATTCTGTTCCTACTCGTTTTCTGTGAAATCTGATCTAGGGGATTCCGCACTCTAGGTTGGATCGACGATTCTGTTACGATCCGCACGGTTTTGGGGACCTGCAAGTTATAAACAATGTGTAGTATGTTTGTTTTGGTTTAAAGACAATGTACATTACATAATAATTCAATAAAACGAAACATTTGGTTACCATGGTTGTGGAACAATAATTCTGTTACAACACTCCCCGACGTTTCCGCCACGGTTTGTTGTTTTAACGTGGTCGGGGTGTGACAGAAGAGTTGGTATCACAGCCAATGGTTATACGGAATTAGGTTATTAGTAATGCTTTGACCTAGACTATAAATTTCTAGGACCACAACGCAAGTTTACTTGTGTTTAGATTTTAAAACAATATTGTCACCTATCCTTAGGTGATAACCACAACGAGAACACAATAACAAATCCGCTTCAAAAATTAATCATCTATCCTTGGGTGATTGATTACTAGGTTTTGAACCCTCTATTATATGGTTTTGAACCCTTCCAGTTTGATTCATCTTTGGCTTTGTGCCTTTTGAGTTTTCAAAATCTCGTCAAAGTTTGGGTTTAAATAAAGTGAACACGTGCAAACTGGAAGAGTGAATGCCTGTACCCTGAGTTTTCTGTCTAAGGCTAGAGTGTTCGTACAAATCCGCAGTATCGGACCAGTCACTCTTACCTGGGAACTCTTGGGGTGAGTGTTCACTTATAGGCGAGCATGTCTTCGTGATACATTATATTGACCCATTTACTTTGATTTGTCACTGCGTGTCGTTTGTTTGTTCGAGGTAACGAACGAATGATCGCCTTCTTTGTGTTTTATCGATGTTTTCAATACCTCTTTTGTTTCTCCAATTATCGACCTCGCTCGTTTCTCATGTTTCCTTGTTAGACAATGCCTCCTCGACGCGAAGCTCGAACTTTTACTGCTGAGGAAGTCATAGCCCTTGTCTCTCAGCAAATGGCTGTTGTGCTTCCAGGCGTTGTGACCCAAATCCATGAGTTATACAACAACAATAATGCACCGTGTAATTTCAAGAATTTCAATTCTGCGAAGCCGCTTAAGTTTTCTGGGTCACAAGGAGCAACTGCGCTCCTGCAGTGGTGTGAAAGTATCGAGAGCACATTCAGATATGTGCAGTGTCCGAATGCGCGTAAGGTTGAATTTGCTTCAAGCGTGTTTGAGAAGCGAGCTCTTACGTGGTGGAACAGTGTGATGCGTGATAGGGGTGCCGAAGTGGCATTAGCACAAACTTGGGAAGAGCTCCGAGCTCTTATGATGAGAGAGTTCTGTCCCCGTCACGAGATTCGAGCTTTGGAATGAGAATTCGATGATTTGAAACAAGACGGGGGAGGACACCGTGCTTATACGGATCGATTTGAGGAGCTCAGTTTGTTATGTCCCACTATGGTTACCCCATTGGAGAAAGCAACCGAGAGGTATATCGATGGTTTACCCGATTCCATTCAGGATATTGTGACCGATGTTAATCCTAATACCGTTCGTCACACGATCGAGTTGTCGGCTACCCTGACTGAGTCTCAAGTCAGGAAGGGTAAACTTACCCGCAAGGGTGATAAAAAGAAGTCGACCGATTCTGACAAGGAAAGGGTAAGGGTAAGAAAGGTGAGTCGTCGAAGAAGTCGAGAAAGCGAAAGGGTGCTCAGAATTTTGCTGTTACAGCACAAACTTCTCAGAACCCACCGACTCAACCTCCTGCAAAGAAAGCATATGCTGGTACCGCACCTCACTGTGCTCGATGTAATGGTCACAATGTTGCCCAACAGGCCTGTAAACAGTGTACTACGTGTGGTAGACTTGGGCATCTGGCCAACGTTTGTCGTTTTGGTTAAAATCAGGCTACTCAGGTTCCAGCACAAGCTCAAGGGAATGCTGCGAGATTCCCACCTGGTTCGTGTTTTAATTGCGGAGAAATGGGTCATTTCCGCAACAATTGCCCGAGATTGGTAAATGTGAATGCAAATCCGAATGTCAACGCGAACGCGAATGTAAATCCCGCTCGTGGACGGGCATTCAATCTAAACGCGAATGAGGCGAGGGCAGACAACAAAGTCGTTAACGGTACGTTCCTTGTTAACAATCAACTTGCATCTATTCTTTTCGATTCTCGTGCCGATAGGAGTTTTGTTTCGTTATCCTTTGAGCCTTTGCTTGCGATACCTAGAACTAAACTGAGGAAGCCCTTATCTTTCGAAGTTGCTACTAGTAAACCTCTTGTTCTCGATTTTGTTCTTCATGGTTGTCAGTTAAACCTCGATAACCATCTTTTTCCTATTGACCTCACGCCGATGCAACTTGTGAGTTTCGACATTATCGTGGGAATGGATTGGTTAATCAAACATCATGCCGAGGTTATTTGTTTCGATAAGATCCTTCGTATTCCTCTTTCGTCTGGTGATGTCCTACCGTGGCGAGAAACCATCTGGTGGATTGAAACTCATGTCATGTACGAAAGCCCAAAGTTATCTACGGAAAGGATATGTTGCTTTTCTGGCACATGTCACCGAGGATAAAGGCAAGAACAAGAGTATTCAGGATATTCCGATTGTTCGGGATTATCCAGAAGTGTTTCCTGATGAACTGCCTGGTTTGCCTCCAGTTCGTCAAGTTGAGTTTCATATTGACCTTGTACCCAATGCTAACCCGATTGCGAAAGCACCTTATCATCTTGCACCGTCTGAGATGCAAGAGTTATCGAAACAACTTCAAGAGTTATCGGATAAAGGATTCATCCGTCCGAGTTATTCACCTTGGGGAGCTCCTGTCCTCTTTGTGAAAAAGAAAGATGGATCTTTTTTAATGTTTATCGATTATCGTGAGCTTAACAAGCTTACCATCAAGAATCGATATCCCCTACCTTGAATCGATGATCTCTTTGATCAGTTGCAAGGTGCTACCTGTTTTTCCAAGATCGACCTGCGTTCTGGGTATCATCAGCTTCGTGTTCTCGAAGAAGATATTCCCAAAACTGCTTTTCGCACGAGATATGGGCACTATGAGTTTACTGTCATGTCTTTTGGTTTGACAAATGCTCCAGCTATTTTTATGGACTTAATGAATAGGGTCTGTAAACCTTATTTAGACAAGTTCATCATTGTGTTCATCGATGATATTCTTATTTATTCGAAGTCTCGAGCCGATCACGAGCAACACCTTCGTTTGACTCTCGAACTCCTAAAGAAGGAAGAACTTTTTGTTAAATTCTCCAAGTGTGAATTCTGGCTTAAAGAAGTTCCGTTCTTGGGACATATAGTCAATGAGCAAGGTATTCATGTGGATCCATCCAAAATAGTTGCTATTAAGGATTGGAATACACCATCAACACTGACAGAAATTCAATCTTTTCTTGGTCTTGCTGGCTACTATCGTCGTTTCATTTCGAACTTCTAAAAGATTGCGGTTCCACTCACTGCTTTGACTCAGAAGAATAAGCCTTTTGAGTGGGGACCCAAGCAAGAAGAAGTGTTCCAAACGCTGAAACAGAAGCTTTGTGATGCTCCTGTTCTATCTCTGCCCGAGGGAAACGATGATTTCGTTGTATACTGCGATGCGTCCAACTTAGGCCTTGGTTGTGTTCTCATGCAACGAGGCAAAGTTATAGCATATGCGTCCAGACAACTAAAAGTTCACGAGAAGAACTACACAACTCATGATCTTGAGTTGGGAGCTGTAGTTTTTGCTCTCAAAATCTGGAGACACTACCTCTATGGTACGAAGTGTGTGGTTTTCACAGACCACAAAAGTCTCCAGCATATTCTCAATCAGAAGGAGTTGAACATGAGGCAACGACGCTGGGTTGAACTCTTGAGCGATTACGATTGCGAGATTTGTTACCATCCTGGTAAGGCAAATGTCGTAGCCGAAGCGCTTAGTCGAAAGGAGCGAGTCAAGCTTCATTCTGTTCGAACTCTATCTGATCTTCAAACTCGTGTTCTTCAAGCTCAACAATTTTGTGTTTCACAAAATTTGATAGGTAAGGAATTACCACATCAACTTGAACTTAAACTCGAAGTGAAGGGCGATGGTTTGCTCTATTTCAAGGATCGTTTGTGGATTCCGAAACAAGACGATCTTCGCACCTTGGTAATGGAAGAATCTCACAAGTCTCGATATTCTGTCCATCCTGGTGCTGATAAAATGTACAAGGATCTTCGTACTCAGTGCTGGTGGCCTGGTATGAAGAAGGATGTTGCCTTGTATGTAGCAAAATGCCTAACTTGTCTCAAAGTCAAGGCTGAACATCAACGACCTTCTGGTTTGCTTGTACAACCAGAGATACCGGTTTGGAAGTGGGAGAACATTGCCATGGATCTCATCACTAAATTACCGCGTACATCTAAAGGTCATGATGCTATATGGGTTGTTATCGATCGATTAACGAAGTCAGCTCATTTTATTGCGATTCACGAGGATCTATCTGCTGATAAACTTGCAAAGATTTATGTTGATGAGATTGTATCACGACATGGTGTTCCTTTGGATATCATTTCCGATCGTGATGCTCGATTTTCATCTCATTTTTTGAAGGCCATGCAATCTGCTATGGGAACCCAAATAAATCTAAGCACTGCTTATCATCCCCAAACAGATGGACAATCCGAGAGGACGATTCAAACTTTGAAGGATATGCTTAGAGCATGCGTGATAGATTTTGGTGGTAACTGGGATTCTCATCTGCCATTGATCGAGTTCTCTTACAACAATAGTTATCATGCTAGCATCAATATGGCACCGTTCGAAGCTCTTTACGGTCGAAAATGTCGTTCACCTGTCTATTGGAATGAGATCGGTGAAGCTCTACTTACTAGACCTGAGCTCATTCTGGAAACGACAGACAAAATCAAGAAAATTCGTGATAATCTTGTGATAGCTAGAAGCCGCCAAAAGAGTTATGTGGATATGCGACGCAAGCCCCTAGAATTTCAAGTCGGAGACCATGTCCTACTCAAGGTGTCACCTTGGAAGGGAGTGGTGAGATTTGGAAAGAAAGGAAAACTTGCACACCGATATGTTGGACCATTTAAGATTGTTGAAAGAATTGGAAAGGTTGCCTATCGACAAGAGCTACCTCTAGAGCTTGGAAATATTCATCCGACTTTTCACGTTTCCAATTTGCGAAAGTGTTTAGCTGATGCTGATCTTCACATTCCTCTCGACGAGATCCGAATCGATGAAACGATGCACTTTGTCGAGAAACCTGTGGAGATAGTGGACCGTAGATTCAAACAGTTGAAGAACAAATGGATTCGATTGGTCAAAGTTCGCTGGGAATCCAAATGTGGCCCAGAGTTTACTTGGGAACGTGAGGACCAGATGAAGGCGAAATATCCGCAATTGTTCTCACAAGTTTCCTCTAGTTAAATTTCGGGACGAAATTTCCTAAAGTAGGGGAGACTGTGACAATTGTGCTCTTTAATCGATGAACAATGCAAAATAATGTTAATTATTAATGAAACAATGTGTTTTGGTGTTATTATGTGTGTATTTATGTTTGATGATTTTATGATTTGATTCGATTCCGATTTCAAGCTTTAAATCGCTTTCTAGAAAGTTATACGCAAACTGGTGCGTAAACGTAGTCAGTTTAACGCGACAAACACTCCGGGATAGTGAAACAGGCTTAACATACCTTAAATAACCTTCACATAACTTAGAAATAAGTTTTGGATGGTTTGGTGTGTCGAAAACAAGTTTGTTCGATCACACAGGGACTATTTGTGTCAAACTGTGAAACTATATCGATTTGTATAGTAACGAACATTCTGGAACTTGATCATAAGTTAAACATACCATAAATATCCTTTACATAGCTTAGAAATAGGCTTTGTGGGGTTCGGTATGCTAAAACAAACTTTATTGATCAATAGGGACTAAAAGCGTCAAAAAGTGCATAAGTTTGCATTTTCGTGCATATCTTACGTTCTGAATATATCCGGACATCCAAAAATTTATGTAAGCATTAGAATATTTTATTAACTGAACAACGCGATCGTACGACCAAACGAACTGACATCCGAAATATTTTTGAGCATGTTTTGAGTTCCCAATACTTTAACTTCATTTTAGAGCCTTGAAATGAGGTTAACGGGGCTTAAACGTGTCAAAAATGGGCCGAAATGCATGTTTTACAAGTTCAGGGACTGAAACTGTCAATCTGCCAAAGTTGGCCAGGCGGCCCGCGTAAGCCAAGCTTTATCCTTACGCGGCCCGCGTCAGTGTTACAGTAAAGAAACATTGAATCTGGTCATTCAGCTCGATTTTGATGATTTTGATCAATGGTTTTTCATGCTATGGGCTGGTTTGTGTGGAGAACAAGTCCCCCAATCAGTCCTTAACACTTGTATGACCTAGATCATTCCCTCTTCTCCAAGAAATGATCCTAACGGTTTTGCGAAAACTATATAAGGCCATGCTTTCATTCCATTTTCCTCACATTTGGTCTGAGATTTCTCTAAGTGATTGTGATTATTCACTACCTACCTGAGAATACTTGGAACCAAATCTATTTGGACCCTTTGTAAGTCCTCTTTCGTTCTTTTATCGATTTTCTAACTTAAAAGTCAAACTATGTTTGACTTTCAGCTTTGACCATGAGTTGGTCAACGAGAAGTTCGTTTGAACTTCGCAACGTGAGCGTAATCACGATGGTTATAGTCCCTTGTGACTATACCTACTGATTACCACGTTGACTAGGCATAGTGACGAGTCGTAGTTTCGGTCAAAATGCGCATTTAAGCGTATTTTGCAACCAAACTACTCTTGGTATCAAAACACTTTGTTTTGATATCAAAACCTGTTTTCTAACTTAGTTAGGCATGTTTTAACATGCTTAGCTCGTCACTTTTAGTTTAGTGCTTGTTTAGAGTCGTAAGTCAAGCGGTCTAAACCACCGCTTAGACTTTCGAACTCGACCCGTTTGGTCGATCATTAGGATCCGACCAAGCATGATTAGTGACCATAGTTGCATAGGGAATAACCTTCCGAGGTTATACCTTATGGTCACCTAGTTTATGTAGTTGTATGATAGGTACTTTATATGCCTTAGGTAATTTACCAAAATGCCCTTTTCATGCATAATTGTACCTTAAGCATATGTAACCTAACTTTTGTCACCTAAACTGATTATGCAACTTATTTAAACATGTTTAGGCATATAATACTTGTCATAGGACTAGTTAGACGTCTCGAACGCGTTTTACACGAACGACGCGTTAAAGTAGCGTAAGCTACCTTAATGGGTCGCGATGGGTTGAAAGCACTTAGGTTAGGTTTCATTTTAGGATGTAGGCTTTGTAAAACCATATCACATGACTTCCAACACTCATTTGGTTTACAAGACCTCATTCTATCAGATCTTCCGATTTAGGCGTCTATTGTTTGACTAGTGGTTCGATTACTAGGTACTACTTGAATTTCCTTGGTTTCCCTGAGCTTCGCTAAGTTCTTTAGATCAAGGATACCCTTCTATTCAATGTGAGTACATAGTTCCCCTATTTTACTGTTTTCAATTGTTTTGGGGTGATTCATATGTACAAAACGATTTCAAGGTTTAAACGATGATTTCAAAAACGATTAAGATGGTTTATACTAAACTAATAACGATTTCAATAAAGTGAACAAGACTTGTTGGTTGTAGTTACATAACGAATGACATTCAATAATTTTGGCCGAACCGACCAGTATTAGGTTATGGTACCATAGGATCTGACAAATCCCGTTATCAGACTACACCCATGGTTATGTGTGGGGGTTATGTAGGTAACGACCGAATATGATGATTGTTAACTTACCCTTTGGTGGTTTGTTAACACGAGAAACGAGTTAGACGAGTCATGAAGGTTTGAATGTTATTAGCGAGACAACCATAAGTAGTTTCACAATTAAAACGAATACGATTTGGGACGAGTTAAACGATTTGAGACGATTTAAACGAGATAAACGATTGGTTTTTGGGTAGTGATTAGATAATGGGACGAGTGTAGCATGATATAAGCATGGTAGACACGCCGCTGGTACATCTTATATATAAGTGCTTCCATCATATTACATTGCGTGTCATTAATTAGTTCACTTGGGAAACGATTTGAAACGATGTCACACAACGAGGTTTTCGAAACGATATAAACCATACGAGTTTTATTAACGAGTTTTTAACAAGATGTTTACGAGTTGGGTTACTAAAACAAATGTTTTTGGGTTAAGAATCATGTCTACGAGATTTTATAAACTATAACCAATTCGATTTGAGTTGGTTAATTATGTTGCAATACACTTTTCAAAATGAGGTTTGTACTTTTGACTCTTGTAGTCTAACAAGGTACTTCAACATATAAACAAGCCGTGAATCCGATACTCCCATAAAACCTATGTACTCGCCAGCATTTCTTTGCTGACTTTATTTTTACATATGTTTCAGGTGGTATTGCTTGATGTTGCTTGCTAGGGAGCTTGTGTCACGTAGGACCTGGACGAGGCCTTAGTGACTTAAAAACAGTTATAAACAATGTGTAATATGTTTGTTTTGGTTTAAAGACAATGTACATTACATAATAATTCAATAAAACGAAACATTTGGTTACCATGGTTGTGGAACAATAATTCTGTTACAACACTCCCCGACGTTTCCGCCACGGTTTGTTGTTTTAACGTGGTCGGGGTGTGACAAGTGCCGCGCCCCGATGATTCCGCCATCGGTTGGGGTATGACAACCGTGGAGTGAAACAAAAGCATCGATTAATTTTTTTAATAAGCATACCATCATCTTACGAATCTTGACCAAAACTGTCGATTTCAATCACCTCATCCCACTTCCCATTCTTACGCGCCTTTGCCCTTTGATTACTTCTTTTAAACTTGTGAAGCTAAGAAATAATATGTCACTCATTGATCTAGAATATTAACTAAACACATACTAAACATATATTTGACGTACCAACCTTGTTCATCTCATGCCTCATATATTTGTCAGGCCAACCAATCAACGCACGAAACTCCATGTCAAAGCCTTTATCTTCATTCTGTATTTATATAACATAATAAAAACCAAACATAATAAGTTCCACCATAAACATCACTAACAAAATAATATGCAAACTTTAACATAAACGTTTTACCTTTGTAGATTCGGTTGAAGACATAGTCGGGTCCGGAAGTCCTCCAAACAATTCTTCAAACTGAAAAAAAACAACTATCAAACCCAGTATACTCGTTAATAAAATAAACTACATTGTTGTACTAAAACCATTTTAACTTACAACACAAGCTTTATTATATACATTTCCAGTTTCACCAGATATGTTAGTCAACTTTTGAAAATGATCATCCACAAACATCTTGTCAGCCACAACCTAGAAAAGAAAAAATAAATGTCAATCACTGTTTTAAAATTTTATCACAAATATAAACTAAAAAACACAATATATGTCACACAACACAATCATTTTAAAGAAAAAAATAATATATAATAACACAAACTTCATCATAAGCTTGCTTATATAACTGTACATTCTCATTAGAGCAATGAGGCAAATTATGCAAATGACCATCCACAAACTTGTCAGCCACAACTTGACAAAAAAAAACATGTCAATGATTGTTTTACAATGATAACACAAAGGCTTTCTAAAAACACAAAACGAATATAAAAAACACAATGCTATATAAATCACAATCCTTTTGAAAAAACAAAATGATATATACATTTCCATCTATATTTGACGACTTCATAACTGTCGGCTGCTTCATATCTACAACGTTGTCCAACCCAGCAAACTGAAAAAGATAAACATTATTATTCAAATTAACAAACATGGTTGATTAAAACACAATGCTATATAAATTAAGAGTAAATTGCCATTTTAGTCCCTGAGTTTTGTCCAAATTTGCCATTTTAGTCCAAATAGTTTTTTTTCGCCTCTGGGTCCCTGAGTTTTTCATTTTTTTGCCATTTTGATCACAATGCCTAACTTAGTTTAAAAACCTGGTTATAATCAAGGGTATTTTTGGTATTAACAAAAAAAGGTTTCTGAATTGCCATTTTCATCCAAAATCCTTTTACATTTATTTTCTGAATTATTTATAATATATCTACTCACACATTTATATTATATATATATATACACATACATACACACATTTACACATGCTTATAACCGACACTCACCACCACAACCATAAACACTTGCCACCACCGCCACAACCCCCATCTGCCACAAAACCACCATCACAACCATTGCCAGATCTGAAACCCCATCCAACCTTAGCAATATCCGGCACGCCACACCAGCCATGACCAACACCACATCTCTCATTGTCTCTGCAAATCACCATAACCACCACACCTGTAACACCCCGTGTTTTCGAATGTTAAAGTCAAAGTCAAAGTCCAAGTCAACTTTGACTTTCTTTGACTGTAGATAGTCGATTTTATGTTTTAGTTGTATTATGTGGAGTAAGTGTTGTAATCAGCAAGAATCGAAGTAATCGAATGTGTTTTAACGCGAACCGACCTACGACCGTGAATGATAAGAAGTAACAATGCGATAAAGTTAACTAATCAGTAATCAAATCGATCTAACAATCATCGAACTCGAGACTCGAATTATGCGAATTGTGGTATTGTTATACGTGTGTGTGTGCCTTATGTGTTACTTGTGTGTGTTTACTTTATGTTTGGTGTGGTATTCAAGCGAATCAATCGAAAATCGAATCGAAACTTGAAAGACAATCAAACTCAATCAAAACCGACATCGAAGCGCGAAAAGTAGATGCTTGTATGTAGATATAGTGGTTGGGATTAAAAGTAATTTGACTAGGAACCCTATCGTATTCGTATCAGCGTCCATCGAAATCGAAACGTCGAAAATCGTCGCAAAATACTCAAAACGTGTCGCGGATCGAACAGGAGGCAACCTGATTGTGAGACCTGCGTCACCACGACCATCAAACAAATGCCAAACCAATGAAATATTGTATTTCATACTTGGTATCTGTATAAATATGTGTATCTTTTGCACGTATCAATTCTTGTTCGATTTCGGGCTTTAAATCGCTTTCTGGAAGGTTATACGCGATTTGATGCGTAAATATAACCAGTTTAATGCAACAAACACTCCGGAATAGTGAAATAGGCTTAACATACCTTAAATAACCATTACATAACTTAGAAATAAGTTTTGGATGGTTTGGTATGCCGAAATCAAGTTTATTCGCTTACAGGGACTAAATTCGACAAACTGCGAAAGTATGTCAATTTGTACTGTAACAGACCTTCCAGAACTTGATCATAACTTAAGTATGCCCTAAATATTCTTTACATAGCTTAGAAATAGGCTTTGAGGTGTTTGGTGCGCAAAAATAAACTTTATGCTCATTTAGGGACTAAAAGCGTCAAAAAGTGCATAAGTTTGCATTTTCGCGCATATTTTACGTTCTGAATACTTCCGGACTTCCAAAAATTTATGTAAGCATTAAAATATTTTATTTTAGTGTTTGGTATGATAAATTCCATTCATCGCTTAATTTGGATCGTTTTTTGCGTTCGTTACGACTCCCGTCGTAATTAAGCGAATAACGCAACCGTACGACCAAACGAACCGACATCCGTGATGTCTTTGAGCATATTTTAAGTTCCCTATACTTTAATATCATTTTAGAGCCTTGAAATGAGGTTAAAGGGGTTTAAAAGTGCCAAAAAAATCAAGTTTTACAAGTGTAGGGACCATTTTTGAAATTTCTGGCAGATTCAATGAACCTAGTCCATTTTGAAGTGTTAATGGTTTTCACCCATGGTTTTGCAAAACCATGGGATGGTATTCAATGAACATAGTCCACATTAGGGGCTCCCATGGTTTTTGAAAACCATGTGCCCACATGTAAGGTCTAGATCAAATCACGTTTTTCGACGAACGATCTTAACGGTTCAAGAAAATCTATAAATACCCCTCACCCATTTCATTCTTCCTCACATTTGAATATGATTCTACAATCTCTAAGTGGAAGTATATGCTTCCTACCTGAGAGTGAATCTGGTTCGAATCTTGCGGGGACCTTCTGTAAGTATTCTTTCGCGTTTTTCATTCGTTTTAGCGTTAAAGTCAAACTGCGTTTGACTTTCTGCATTAACCAGTTTATGGTCAATGCGAAGTTCGTATGAACTTCATAACGTGAGCGTAATCACGATGGTTATAGTCCCTAGTAACTATACCTACTGATTACCACGTTATCTAGGCTCAGTGACGAGTCGTAGTTTCGGCCAAAATGCGTTTTCTCGCGTATTTTGTAACCAAACTACTCTAGGGTATTAAAACCGTTTGTTTTAATACCAAACCTGTTTTCTAACTTTACTAAACATGTTCTAGCATGTTTAGCTCGTCGCTTTTAGATTTGTGCTTGTTTAGGGTCGTAAAGGTAAGCGATCTAATCAATCGCTTATGCTTACGAACCCGACCCATTGGTCGATCTTTAGGATCCGACCAAACACATTAGGTGACCATAGTTGTATAGGGAATAACCTTCCGAGGTTATACCTTATGGTCACGATGTTTAGTTAGTTATATGATAGGTAGTTTATATGCCTTAGGTAAATTACCAAAATGCCCTTTTTACGCATAAATTCATTTTAAGTCTATGTAACGAAATTTTTGACATCTAAAATGATTTAACAACAATATTAAACATGTTAAGGCATATCTTGCTTGTCATAGGACTAGTTAGGCATTCCAAACGCGTTTTACGCAAACGACGCGTTAAAGTGGCGTAAGCTACCTAAACGGGTCGTAATGGGTCAAAAGCACTTAGGATAGGTTTCGTTTTAGTACGTAGGCTTTGTTAAACCATATTACATAAGTTCCCATACTTATTTGGTTTACGAACCCTTGTACTACCCGATCCTCCGATAGGTCCGTTTATTAATGTAGATACCTATATAGGTGCCGTTTGATTCCGTGATCTTCTAGCTTTGTTTGGTGGTTATCCTAAGACTTCTAAGCACCCTCAAGTGAGTACATAGACCCCTCTTTTACTGTTTTTCAAACATTTTGGGGTGAAACACATGTGCCTACTTGTTACTTTCATGATTTCATGCTTTTATATCATATACTTGCTATGTTCATTAGTACACTATTAGTACATGATTTCATTATGTTTTTGCTATGTATGCCCATTGTGTGCATACTTAGTACATCGTTTTACATAACATTTCATGCTATGTATGTTCATCATACTTAGTACATTTTACATCACATGCTATGTATGCCCATTGTGTGCATACTTAGTACATCGTTTTACACAACATTTCATGCTATGTATGTTCATCATACTTAGTACATCGTTTTACAAGACATCTTATACTTGGTATCATGCTATGTATGTCCATCCGTCGCATACTTAGTACATTGTTTGTGCATTCTTACCTATGGTTTGGTTGTTACATATTTCAATTGCCATACATGACATTTTGTTTACACAATACTTGATTGACATTTGACAACGGTTTAGACATGGGCAATTTACATTGGTGGTTTATGTGGGTAAGTGATTTGAGTAACGAGACGTGTGTAATGTGATACAAGCATGGTGGATACGCCGCTGGTACTTCCTATATATAAGTGCTTGTATTATATTACATGGCGTAGCGTTATTTAAATCATTCATTTGGATTTATACATTTTTACACAAATAACATATTTTTCACAAGACATTGTTTTACAAAACAGTTTGTTTTATACAAACTCATTTTTACTTGGTTATTCATTTAACCTTACATCATTCTTTTAACTATACATATCTATCATCGATTTTCAAACGTTTTATAAAAGCAAACACTTAAACTGGATTCATGACAAGTTTTTGGTTAAACATTTTCTTAAACCTAAGTCATGGATCCTATTTTTCATAAAACCTATGTACTCGCCGGCATTTTTATGCTGACATATTTTCACATGTGTTTCAGGTACAATAGTTGATGATATTTGATGATGATATTGATGCATGCTCACATAGGATTGGACGAGGCCTTAGTGACATTAAAAGATGCAAGACTAGTTAATTTTTGTTATGTTTCTTTATTGTTAAGACATTGTACTCATTTAATTCAATAAAACGAAATTTGTTTAATCCATGGTTATGAAACAATGATTCTGTTACAACACTCCCCGACGTTTCCGCCACGTTTTGTTGTTTTACGTGGTCGGGGTGTGACAGAAAAGTTGGTATCAGAGCCAATGGTTATAGAGAATTAGGTTATTAGTGATGCTTTGACCTAGACTATAACCTTCCTAGGACCCTAACGCGAGTTTACTTGCGTTTAGTCATAAAACAATACCGTCACTTATCCTTAGGTGACAACCACAACAAGAACATAAATTTGATCTGCTTTGAAAACTAATCATCTGTTCTAGGATGATTGATTACTAGGTTTTGAACCCTTTGTTATAAGGTTTCGAACCCTTTAAGTTTTCAAAATTTCGTCAAAGTTTGCGTCTAAATAATGTGAACACGTGCAAACTGGAAGAGTGGGTGCCTGTACCCTGAGTTTTCTGTCTAAGGCTAGAGTGTTCGTACAAATCCGCAGTATCAGACCAGTCACTCTTACCTGGGAACTCTTGGGGTGAGTGTCCACTTATAGGCGAGCATGTCTTCGCGATACATTATATTGACCCGCTTACTTTGATTAGTCATTATCTCATTTGTTTGCCTTTCGTAACAAACAAATGGTCACAATCTTCATGCGTTGTCATTCTCTTTTGACTATCTTTTGCTTGTTTCCTCCTATGCCTTCCATTGTCTTCAAGATGCCTCTTCATCGCAACAATACTCAAATGTCTAAACCTGGTGCTGCAATTACCCAGCGAATAGGCGTCGTACTCAAGAGGACCGTTGATTTAGCTACCACCATGACTCGCCTCAGGGATGAAGCTGTATAAGGGAACTGCTCCTTGGTGCAATCAATGCCACCGTCATCATCCGAATCAAATACCCTGTTTTAAGTGTACCCACAGTGGACGATGGGGACATTTGGTTAACATGTGCCGCTTTGCAATCCAAAGCAAAGCTGTTACAATCTTGCTGCTGCTTAACCTTCAATTTCTGCTTCATATGTCGCCTTGGCATATCTAGCGCCTCAACCTCATGAACTTTCTACCTTGTGTATCGACGTAAGCACACCTAGTGCAGGGTGTCAGAACACCTCTCGTTACACAAACTCCAAAATCCATATAGGATCTTTCTATCCTCATAATTTGATCCTTGTGGGTGAGTAACATTCATCGGAGTCCTTAATTAAATTCTCTGTATGATTCAATACGTACATTACAATTCAATAAGGACAAATTCCTATTAAGATTTTTCTATCTTCATAGATAGATTCTTGAAAATGATTAAAGTGCCAAATGAAATCCACGGATTGGATTCCTGGTGTACTTTAA